>NW_027187316.1:5744254-5756675 GCF_028583685.1 Petaurus breviceps papuanus
AGGGAGAAAGGGAGGGAGGGAGGAAGGAAGGGAGGGAGGGAGGGAGGGAGGGAGGGAGGAAGGGAGGAAAGGAGGAAGGAAGGAAGGAAGGAAGGAAGGAAGGAAGGAAGGAAGGAAGGAAGGAAGGAAGGAAGGAAGGAAGGAAGGAAAGAAGGAAAGAAGGAAGAAGCTGTGTTGCCCAACTTGAACTGGCCAATTGGGTCCCCAGTGGGCCAGCTACTACTACTCACAGATTGTTTGCAATTTGTTTTCAAAGAGGACCATGACATAATGAAGATGTCATGACTTGCAAGTGAACTGGATTCAGGTGAGGGAGGGCTGTGCAAAATTACCAGCCACACTCTCTCCTCTGGAGCCATCTGGGTCCAGTGGTAAGATATAGATCAGAACAAATGGAGATGGCCTCCATTTGTAGGCTACCACAAGGTCTATGGTGTGCAATATGGCGTGTAACTGTAACCAGACACAGGCCATCCCTAGGTTCTTTGCTTTAGGCACAAGTCCCAAATGGCTTTGAATAAAGCAAAAGGAGAAAACATCTCTTTTGCCTTTGTTGTTCAGGTAATTATGCCAGTCATCTTTACCCGGGAGCTATGATGATAAGGTTCACACTACTAATAATAGAAGGCCATGACAAATACAAACAATTAGCAGAAAAGTTCTGTGGGACAGAGCCCAGGCATATTCCTTGTTTTTGTCCAGTTGCTGTCTGTCTGGAAACTCATAGCTCCATAAAACCACGTATGTTTGTTCCATTCAATCTGTGCCATAAGTTTAACATTATTTATAAACTATATTGAAAATTCCTATTAGAAATGAGAGTAGGGGCAGCTAGGTGACCCTGGAATCAGGAGGACCTGAGTTCAAAGCCAGCCACAGATACTTACCAGCTATGTGACCTCTGGCAAATCACTCAACCTAATTGCCTCCAAAAAATAAAATAAAATATCACTAAAAAAAAAAAAAAAAAGAAATGAAAAGCAAAGTGGGCAATGGTCCACGGCCTTTTGCAATCAGCATGTAGACCTCATATCAATATGTCCTTTAATTGGTTTTCTTCAAAGTCTATAGCCTCTCTTTTCATTTTGTAAACTTTGCTATATTTGCTCTATATCCATGTTCCAAAGTTTGACCTTATATTAATGATACAGTGGAAAGGAGTGCTGGACTTGGAACCAGGAGAGAACTGGGTTCTCATCCCACTTCTGTTCCTTACCTATTTATGTGACCTTAGGGAAGTTACTGGACCTCTCTTCATTTAATTTTCTCAACTATAAAATGAAGGGACTATGTTACTTGACCTCTAAGGTGCCTTCTGGCTCTAAATCCCATGGGCCTCTCACCTTGCCTGTATTCTAGACTTTTGATGACCCATTTTCTTATTATTTCTCCCAAGGAAAGGTGGTCATTCATTCAACAAACATTTTTTTAAATATTCACTGTGTGCAGAGCCTTATGCTAGGCACTGAGGACAGTGCAAAGCTAAGATAATGTCGAGTCTCTACTCTCAAGGAACTCAGAATCAATGTAGTTCCATATGACCATAGTTAAGAAATCTCAGGAGGAGCTCTGGAGAAAGACAGAATAAAGACAGTGACCATTTCCCTAAGAATATATTTACAGTATAGAGATAGGTCTACTCCTGACACAGATAAGGTGATACAAGATAAACTTAAGGCCTGTACTTAATTTCTCCTCTGATTATTGTTCCTTGTCACCAGATAACAAGCCATATTTCATGTTTGTTGTTTTTTTTTTAATGACTAGCAGAAAACAAGTAACAACTTTCTCTCCTTTGCTGTTTCTCTTTATGCATGTGCACATAACAACATACATCTAAAGTATAAATATATGTATATATGTATATATGTATGCACATTTGTTTAAGTAATTATAGTTGTAGGTGCACATGAAATGTACATATGTGGAGTTTGGGGGAGAGGGAAAAGTGTTGCTTATTATTGCTTTTTATACAATGATCCAGAAAAAAAAAATCCCACCCTTCCTGTCATCTTTAGAAGTTAATTTTTAATGGTGAGAAATGTGGGGAAACCCCCCATAAATCTTTCTTTTCAGCTGGCTTTCCTCTGCCCTGTAGGCATCGGAAAACCATAAGGACAGTGATCAGGGACTATCTTGTCTCTGCAGATCACTGATCTATGTGAGAAAAGGAACTATTCTTTTTTTCCTTATTGCTTTTGAAAATAAAATGTCTAGTGGGTTGGGGGGAGGGGAGAGGTAACAATATTCAGGAAATTAGGAGGAGGGCCTGAATAAATAAAGTCTAGAAATGCCAAGGCGAATCATGAGGAAAGTGTGGAGGATCAGATAGAACAACCACAAAAAGAAACAAAAGAAAGCAGTTTGTACCTCTTCTGACCCAACCCTGGGCTGGATGTGGAAATCCAATAGTGATGAGGCCTTTGGAAAGATAGTGAATTGAGAAGTCCGGGTTGTTTTGGGGAGAATAAAAAAAATCTATTTTCTGAATGTTTTTCCTTTTCCTCTGCTGTGTAGCTTTGCTGCCCACCTACTAGCCCCAGTCATTTGTGTCACCTGGTATAAACGATCATGAATAATGAAGGGGCCTGCTTCTCCCATCTTCTCCCTGACCATTTTTTTTTCTTAGTTCTTTAGAAAATTGCTGTATACACAGAGCACTGTGGTGGCCATTGGGGAAGGGTCTGATCAGCATGGAGGCTTGTTCTCCTACACATACCATAATATTCTTAACACCTTGGTCAGTAGTTAGGTCATTTAGATGGCATGGAGCACTATTCTTGAAGTCAGGAAGATGTGAGTTCAAATCTTACCTTGGGTATTTATGAGCCATGTGACCCTTGGGCAAGTCATTTAACCTATTTACTTCAGTTTCCTAGTCTATAAAATGAGGATAATAACGGCACCTACTTTATAGAGTCAAAGAAGGTAATACTTGTGAAACATTTTGCAAACCTTAAAGTGCTACACAAACATGAATTGTTATTATTAACAGAGACTCTTCATGAGTTACTATGACCCCAACATTTCATTGCATGGTAGCCAAATCTCTGGAAATGAGATGAACCTCTCCAAACTTAGCTAGGCTAGTCTTTGGACAAAAGATGCCAACATCTTACCACCAATCCTTTGCTCAAAATTGTCTCCCATTAGTAGGACCTGCCAATGCTTTTGTTTTCCTGAAAGAGCCTCCTAGAACCTAGGATCACCCCTATGAAGCAAGACTTTAGTGAGGGAGGGGGGAGAGGAAGATACAAAGAATACTCCAGTTCACGTCACAGCTCCCCAAATTAGCTATCACAGACAGCCTCTGGAAGATGCCCTGATTTGGTTTAGAGGGAAAGTATTCCACAGAGAAGTAGTTGACAAGCAAACAGGTAAACTTGTATATATGCAAATTTTTTTTGAAAAGTGACTATGCCAGGCCATTAAGCTCTCATCTCTATGAGATGTTAACCTGGTGAAGGAATCCCTTTATTTCCAAGAAGCTCATATCTTTAGATTTTGGAGGAATCGTGTAAGGAAAATATAAAGGAAAATGAAGTCAGGAAGTATCCCAGCCAGTCCTACTGTTCCATGCTCCTCTCTATTTCTCTGTGTTCCTGCCAGCTCTGAAATGTATAAAGGTTTCTGTTTTCAAAAATAAATCCTTCACATTTCCTCTCTCCTTCCTTCACTGAGAAGATAAATTCCTTTAAGGTGATTTTTCTGGGCTGAATCTCTCAAGCTCTATGTCACAATGGCTTTGCATCACACAACGATCTGTAATATCCCTTAGTCAGGGAAGTAATAAAGAAAATTCACCAATTTATAAAACATCTTTCCCAACAGTACGTCTATAAAAACGGAGAAAATAGAGTCCAATCAGGTCTGACTTTGGAGCCTAGCACTTACATGTCAAAGAAAGTGAAGGGTTTCTAACCATGGCACATCTTCCATTCATGTTAGACTCATCCAGTTTATCTCTGAGAAGTATTTTCTTGAGCATCTGTCAGCTTTGTTCATGTTTTGGTCATTTTTTTCCAATTGAATTTAAGATACTAATGGCAGCCAATGTAAGGCAAATTACCCTCATCATTTATGTTTAAGGTCCCCTGTGGCTCAAAGCTGCAGAGCCATAATGGGAAACAGAAATCATGCCTTTGATTTTAATAGCAGGAAGGTAGCCCTTTGTTGCACTTCAGCATACACATATAAAATCACTAAGATGGAAGGAAGCTTCAAAAGTCAACCAAGCCATCCCTCTGCCTTCAAAAAAAGAGGAACAAGTCTAACTTATTTCCCTATGGGCAGGCACCATCCATTTGTGAAAAATTTCCAGGGAAGGCTATTCCACAAACTCCTTCCAAAAGCAAGGCCAGTGTTTAGTAACGCTCCCCTTCAAAAAAATTGTTCCTTAAATCAGTCAACCTTACTCTCATTGGATTTGGCTTAAGGAGGGAATAACATGCACATTCAATTGGGTATCTTACCCTACAGGAAAGTAGGGGGAAAGGGGATAAAGGGGTGGAGAAGATAGAAGGGAGGGCAGATTGGGGGAGGAGGTAATCAGAAGCAAACACTTTTGAAAAGGGACAGGGTTAAAGGAGAAAATAGAATAAACGGGGGGCGGAACAGGATGGAGGGAAATATAGTTAGTCTTTCACAATATGACTACTATGGAAATGTTTTGCATGACGACACATGTATAACCTATATTGAATTGTTTGTCTTCTCAATGGGTGGGGGGAGTTGAGGAGGGAAGAAGGGAGGGAATCTGGAACTCAAAGTTTTAAAAATAAATGTCAAAAAAAAATGTTTCTACATGCAACTGGGAAATAAGATACATAGGCAATGGGGTATAGAAATCCATTTTGCCCTACAAGAACCAGTTAAGGGGAACCAGTTAAGGGGAAGGATAGGGAAGATAGAAGAGAGGGCAGACTGGGGGAAGGAGTAATCAGCATCCATGCCATGGGAGGCGGGGTAGGAGAGGGAGGGGGAGAAAATTTGGAACTCAAAATCTTGTGGAAATGAATGTTGAAAACTAAAACCAACTAAATAAATAAATAAATTCTGGGGAAAAATTTTTTTTTACTTCTTCCTTAAATCTAACCTAAATCCTTCATGCTTCTTTCCATTAAAGTCCATTTCCTCTTTCTATGACCTTAGCAGAAACAAAGAACAGCTGGTCACCAGACACTGTATAATAATCTTTCCTAATCTTGAAGGCTGTTATTAAGTAATATTCTAGTCTTCTCTTCTTGAAACTAAATAATCCCAGTTCTTTCATCCATTCTTCATTGGTCCAATTTTCCAACCCTTTAATCATCATCATTAATTTTCTTAATACTCTCAAGTTTTCTATGTTGCAGAACCCAGGTCACCTTTGGAATTACTTCTTCTGATATAAGAAGCCCTAATTTTTTTTTCTTACTTTTACGTTGCATGTTATCTGGGAAGAAGGATTTAGTCATTAACAGACATTAAGAACTATATCAAGTTCCTTTAGCAGATTAGTTAGCAAGGTACTGAAGGGGAGCAGCTACTGGCCAATAAATAAGAGAGAGGAGGTTTGGCGATAAATAAAAGTTTGGAGAATGGGTATTTTACTGCTGGTAAAATTTGAATCTGGTGAAGTGCCACTAGAAAAATATTAGGCTATATCTCAGATTGCATGCCATCTTGGGAAGGGGAGTGATGGGGGAGGGGGAAAAATTTGGAACTCAAAATCTCATAAAAGTGAATGTTGAAAACTAAAAATAAATAAAAAGAAACAAGAAACAAAAAAAAGAAAAATAGTAGGCTATTGGGTTCAAGTGAACAACAATTAAAAGGAAGAGAGGAAAGAACAAAGGCAAAGTGATGAAAACACTCCATTCTACATGTTTGCCCAAGGCACCCCTCAATCACACTATAAGGGCCAGTACTAGACAAAATTGTGAAACAGGCAACATTTGCCATAGGTAACCTCAGTCTCCTTCTTCTAGTCTTTCTCCCTCTTCTCACCTCCTATTACTTTTTCTGGGGATATTTACAATTTAAGCCTTATTTCTCATTGTGGAATGAGATGTATATCTCCCATTAAATATCAAAGTATGAGGAGATAAGAGAGGCTGCCAGTTTGTTAGAGTGGACAGAGAGCTGATACTGGAGCCAGCAAGATCTGGGATCAAGTTTTCTCTCCAACACCTACTTGTCCTGTAACCCTGGGCAAATCCCTCAGCTCTCAGTCACTACAAGTCAAAGGTGTGAAACTAGCTGCTGCAGCAAAACTATCAAATATGTCTGGAACCAGATTAAAATGTAATTGGGGAATGTTTAACAAAATAAATAAAAATGCAATATAATATAGATAATGTTAATTTGTGATTTTCTAAGTCAATGTGTGGCCTGCAGGGATCTGTTTCAGTTTGACCAACTCTTTAAAGCTATAAATTCTATGGAAATCAATGACCTGCACTGATAGAGTATTTCTTCACTAACAGTGTTTTCTCTTAATGAAGTTATAGGACTAAACCCAGTTCCCCTAACCTATGAGGGGATGGGAGAGAGGAAAAGGGGAGGAGTGCTGCTTATTGTTAAAGGAAACCTTTTCCAATCATATCACAGAGGTGAGGCTAGGCCTGGGCAATATTATGAATAACTAGATGGCATAGATAATAGAGTGCTGACCTGGTGTCAGGAAGACCTGAGTTCAAATCCAGCCTAGACACTTCCTAGCTATATGAACCTGGGCGAGTCACTTCACCCTCTCTGCCCAAGTTTCCTCATCTATAAAATGAGCTAGAGAAGGAAATGACAAAGCGCTCCAGTATTTTTGCCAAGAAAACCCCAAATGGAGTCACAAAGAGTTGGATACAACTGAACAACAAGAAGAAGCAATATCATTCCTAATTCTGGGTCCTGGTGGTGGCAGAATAGTAAAGCTCAGTCTCATTAAGTTAATTATGCTTCCACTTCTGTTTCAATGAATCATTATCACTTTATTTTCTATTCTTTTCTTAAAGCTATTTTCTATTAAATAACTGCAGCTATAGCCTGAGAAGTGGTTGTTGTGGGGATGTGAAATGATCCTCTGCTGGGAGCATTAAGTTGAGCAAGGTAAATTGACTGTTCTCCAAGAGTAAAAGCCCAAGTGCCTTAGAACTGACTGTATGATTTAGCAATGCTGCTGCATCAACAGGCTTGCCTCTGGGGCAAAAACTATCTCAAAACATCATCCAAGAATGAAAGGGGGAGGGGAAAGTCTTGATGTCAGTTGTCGCTCTAATCTCAGTAAGAAAGGCATCAGGAAATGTGGCAGAACAGAGTTGTGGACCATGAACTGTGGTTCAGGGTAGATTATTCTCCATTATCTATTTGCTAACTTACATCATGTCCAAGGGCAAATTACTCCTTTAATATTTTATTTACTTTTCACTAATCTATGCCTCAATTTCCCCACCTGTAAAATGTAAAGTCTCCCTCACAGAGATGTGAGGAGAATTAGTGAGGTAATGTCTAAGTGCTTGGAGCTCCTTGGCAGAAAGGCGCTATATAATTACTATTTAGTATTTATGCCGCCCTTCATGTTTGCCAAGGGCTTTATGATCATTCCTCAGGAGCTACTCCTCAGAGCCAGCCTATGAAATCAGTCTTTTACATCACTCTCCATTTAAAGGATGAGGAAACTGAGGCAGAGTGAGGTTAAGTGCATATGTTTAGAGGTCACCAAGAGAGCAACAGAAATTTGAAATCAGCCACTGCCAAGTTCTCAGCATCCCTGAGCCAGAACTGATCCCCCACTGCATATACAAACTACTCTTATCATCTCTGAACGCTGAGCTGAGGCACCTTAAAAAATTTTCTTCCAGAAAGCAAGACTGTTTTTATGAGAACAGTGAAGGCAAGATTCAGAGGCAACTAAAGATGTTAAAGAACTCAGTAGCCATTAGAAACTCAAGTTCTAGGTTCAGGATTCCCAACTTTTTTGCAAAGTTGGCAATTATCCAGACTCCAGTCTCCACAGCCCTGTTCATTTGTACACACATGGGATCACAGACTTAATATTAGAAGAGACTTTAAGGGTCATCCAGTACAACTCCCTTCTTTTATGGATAAACTGAGGCATAGAAAAGTTAAGTGACTTATCTAAACTGCTTTTGGGCCTGAAGGTCAGTGTTTCTTTACTCCATAGTATTCTAGAGGCACTTATTTTCTACTCAGAAAAGTACACTTTCTACTCAGAGCCATCCCTGAGTTTTGCAGGACCTACCTAAAGCTAATCAGCCACATACACACACACACACAGTATACTCCCATTCCTCCCCATCCCCACACACATACACATACTTCCTTTAATATTTTTACTTAGGGAATAACAAGGTAGGAAAATCACAAAAAGCTACATGGTAATCCAAAATAGTCACCCAAAGCAGCCACCTAGTGTACAACATGGACAGAGAGTAGGCATGCTGAGAGAATATGACTTTTTCTAAATGGCAGAAAAATTTAACTCTCCATGGTTTGTGGGTATTCATTTTGTTACCAGCTAAGTCACATATATTTTGACAAAAGCTTTGAAGCCTCTGGACAACCATAATACACAGGGAACACAATGACAAATTCTTGTCTGACCCGTACAAATACTTTGTCCTTCTGCTAATAAGAATAACGGCTAACATTTATATAGCACTTACTATGTGCCAGGCACTATGCCAAGCAGTTTCCAATTATTATTCCATTTGATTCTCACAACAACCTTGGGAGGGAGGTGCTATCATTATTCCAATTTTACAGATGAGGAAACTGAGGTACACAGAGGTTAAAGTGACTTGCCCAGGGTCACACAGTTAGTTAAGTGTCTGAGCCTGGAGTTTGAACTCCAACTGGATGCTCTGCCCACTGCCACCTAAATGTCCCTCTTCTGATGAGAGAATGTGTATAAAGGAGGAGGGAGAAACTCTCAGTGCAGTGTATGGGGCTACCAAACATAAAGTCACTGGACTTGAGTTCTTTCCAGCTCAGCTACTTCCTACCTGTGTGACATTAAACTCACTTAAACTCTCTGGGCCTCAGTTCTCTCATCTAAAAACGGGGAAGCTCTGGGGTTGTTGGACATCTTTGTTGCTCCTTCTGGATCTACATCTTATGATTCTAAGAATCTCCTAACCAAGAAGTCAGTCTCACCTTTTCCTTGATTGTGTGTACATAAATACCTTAGGTTTTGTTTGTTTTGCTTTTTTTTTTTTTTTGGAGGGGGAAGGCATTTGGGGTTAAGTGTCCAAGATCACACAGCTAGTTTTATGACTCCAGGACTAGTGCTCTATTCACTGCACCACCTAACTGCCCTGGTTTTGTTTGTTTTTAAAGTACCTGCCACTTCCAACAACTCCTCCACTTCCCTGCAACCTCAGGGTTATATCTCGAATAATTCAACTGATTAGTTTTCAAAACATGGAAAGACTCCCTCATCCCCACAAAGGTACAAGAATGGGTTATTACTCGGGGGCTGCCCTACCCTGGAGATGGCTCTTTCCTCTTAAGAAATGGTGTAAAGGAAAGAATATTGTACTTAGAGAGCACTGGATTTAAATCCGCTTCTGACAGTCACTGGCTTTGTAACTATGGTTGGCACTTAAGCGCTCCGTGTCCAGTTTCCTCATCTATATAATGGGAATAAAATCCATAGCACCTCCTCACAGGGTTGTGAGGGTGGCATGAAATAATAATACCAAGACTTTGCAAACTTTAAGGCCCTCTACAAATGGCAGCTGTTATTATGGCATCTTCTTTGATCCATGCACTTTATCCATCTCCTACTTCATGCTTTTTATCTGACAGAAACATTTTCTGTCCTCAAACCCTGACCTGACTGCCCCACCAAAAAAAAAAAAGTATAAAGGCATCACAATCACGGAAATGCGACTCCATTTGTGCACAGAGATAGATAACAGTCGAACAGATTTCTACTCTCATTTTCCCAAAGCCCTCAGGCACACCAGTATCTACCTGCTATAATAACACATCCTAATCCTAATTTGGGAAAACTACTTGGAAGATAGAGGAGTGCTGAAAACTTTCAACAATATTCCTGGTCCCAAATTAAACTGCTGGGGAGGACTCCTCTGAGAAGCAATAGCAATAAGCTTGTTTTGGCTGGCCCTCCAGTGGGTGAAAGGGCACGAGGCCTGGGGCATCAACGACTGAGTCGTCTAGCCCATACAACAGACTATGCACCTCAGGGTCAGTGTATGGCAGGAGTTCTTAACCGAATGTCCCTTAACTTTTAAAAAATATTTTGATAACTATTTGAATATATTCATTTCCTTCATAATCCTCCATATTTTATTTTATGCATTTAAAATCATGATTATGAGAAGGGATCTATAAGCTTGATCAGACTGGCAAAGGAAGGGGTTCATGACACTAAAAAGTTAAGAACCCCTGGCTCAAGTTCAGTCAATAAACATTAAGTACCTCGTCCCTACCAGGCGTTGTGCCATGGGCTGGGGATACAGAGAAAAGCAAATGGAAGTCCACCTTCTCAAGGAGTTGACCGGCTAATGGGAAAGACATGTACAAACAAGATGCAGACAGGATAAATGGGATATAATCAACAGAGAAAATCACTACAATTCATAAAGACGGGGAAAGGCTTCTTGTAAATGGGCCTCTACCTGAGACTTAGAGGAAGCCAGGAGGCAGAGATAGCCAAGGCTAAAGTGTTAGCTATGCAACGTTTGTTTTCATCCTTCCTCATGCCCCACATGCCCCACTTCCTCTTCTACTTTTTCCCAGCAGACTCTCCTCTACCCATCCCCTCCAGTTGCTCAGTGGTCCCACACTGACTCCTGACCCAAGAACCCTTCATGGTAACATTCCTATAGTTCTGAATGGCACTCCCAGTTCAGTATCTTTCCCTTACCAAGAAGATATTTCTGTCCTGTGTTCCCTTCCTTAAGGGCTCTGCCCTGTGCTAACTAATTTCCTAAATTAATGTGAGATGAAGCCCTAAACCAGAAATGACCAAGGACAAGAATTTGAGATACTGATGAAAAAGATGTTTTATGGGAAGAGGGTTTGGAGAGATTCTTTCAGTGCCCCCCATTACACTATATAGATTACCTGCCTGTTACCTATACACATTGGGCCAGCCCTGATATATTTTATGACAGAGGTTCTTAATTAAACTTTTTTGTTTCATGAAGCCTATGAATTCTTTCTCAAGATGTTTTAATGCATAAAATACCTAGATTACAAAGTAAACAATTATATTACATTGCAGTTATTTTTTTTTTTAAGTTCATGGATCCCAAGTTAAAAGTTCCTATAATCTGTGTGGCAGTCACTAGAGGAATGTCTAACCATATGGCAGGTGAAATTACAATATACTCTAAATAGAATGAGGAAAAAACTATCTCAATAAAAAGAATAAAAGTCTTCACACATAATAGTTTTTCAAAGTTAAAATGCATTAAAAAAACAACTTTTCTATCCTAGGGGGCTACATACTGAGCAAAGCTGTAAAGTCCAAAAAGTTTGTCTCCAGTACCACCCTCCTGCAAACATCCCCTTTCCAAATCCCTTTCTCCTTAATAGATGGTGGGGGATCCAGTGACTCATACAAAACTCCAGAAGCCTCCACCCCTATCCTCACCCCCACTGAAAGCAGAATCCTACCTTGACAGGGAGTTAGAAAATCAAATCCCTTTCCTCCCTCCACATATTCAGATGCTCATTATCTTTTTGCCATTTCCCTCCCTTTTTCCCCTCTATAAAAATCTGTTTTAAGGGAATCTGTTTTAAGGGAATACACCTTCCTGAAAATTCAACTCAGTGAGTTAGAGAGAAGCAGAGACCACTCACTTACCACACTTGTGAGCCCTAGGCAACTTTTGAAAAATGAGGTCCCTATGAGTTACTTTCCACCAAAGGCTTTCAACTTTTCATATAACACATGCAAATTGAATTTATCACAAAATAAATAGCTAAATGACATCAAAGGCATAATTTTCCAGCATTAAGAATATATATATTGAGGGACAGCTAGGTGGCACAGTGAATAGAACATCAGCCGCCCCGGAGTCAGGAGGACCTGAGTTCAAATCCAGCCTCAGACACTTAACACTTAACTAGCTGTGTGACCTTAGGCAAGTCACTTAACCCCAATTGCCCTACCTTCCCTCCTCCAAAGAGCAAAAAATAAATAAAAAACAATACATGTATTTAGAAAAAAAGCATTATTAAAGCATTATTGTGCCTTCCCAACCCCAACTAATTTGCATGTATTATTCCAGGAAAATGCCTATCTTTTCTACCCCTATTTCCACATGCAGTTAGATGTTACATTACCAGAGTTAGAAGTCTCCTGGATGGAAGTGTATAAACAGAGCCAGGAGCACAAGAGAGAGAAAGAAAGAGAGATTGAGAGAGAGAGAGAAAGAGAGAGAGAGAGAGA
>NW_027187316.1:5756775-5833711 GCF_028583685.1 Petaurus breviceps papuanus
GTGTGTGTGTGTGTGTGTGTGTGTGTGTGTGTGTGTGTGTGTGTGTAGGGAGTCCTCTGGGCCAGAGGGTGCTGCCATCAGATGGTGAATGTCTAAAACATTTGCACTTGAAGATAATTTTTCATTGCAAAATGAAAAGCTTTTCCTCTTGTTAAGGGAGCTTGCTGGCAGCAGCCACAGTAAGAAAGTTATGCATCGAGGGGACCTTCCTTGTTCCTATCCCCAAAAAATCACCACCTAAGAAACCACCTTCTTGGCCCACCTCAAAGGCCTTTGATGCTGCCGAGGATCCTCGAATGAACATTTTGAATGGAGCATAGTGTTGTGGGAAAAGCATCAGAGGGATTTGGGAGACAGGTTCTAGTCTCACCTCCTGACACTTAACTACTAGTGTAATCTTGAGTCAATCTCAAACATTCTGCAAAATAATGACATTAAACTAGATGATCTTTAAGCTCCCTTTCACTTATTAAATTCTATCAGGTAGGGGACCGCTAGGTGGCTAAGTGAATAGAGCACCAGCCCTGGAGTCAGAAGGATTTGAGTTCAAATCCAGGATCAGACACTTAACACTAGGCATGTGACCTTGAGCAAGTCACTTGACCCTGATTGCTCCCCTCCACAAAGGAAAAAAAATCTATAAGCTATCTGAATGATTTGGGACACCTTTTCTCAGTCTCAGAAACTGACTTGACAATTCTAAGTGATATAAATTTCTCCACCCCAAAACCTCTCCAGATAAAATACAGTAAGGTTTTAAGTGAACAGTACTGTATATATCCATGCTTCAGTTTATAGTATATCTGTAATGGTTAACAGGGTTTATATTATATTAAACGAGAGTGCTCTAAGATAGATACTAACCATATTAATTTCTATTGCTTCTCCAACAATAGAGAATCACAGAAACTGATAGTTTTTTTATTTATGAAAATTCATTTATTCGTATCTATTTTCTGTCTTTGTATATGGAAATTCTTATTTATTGGTGCTTAAGTCTAAAATTTTTAAAATATTTTTTAAAAAGCAGAATATATGCTTCACTTCAGGCTTATTTCAAGGACTGGCTACATGGTGCAATGAATTTGGAGTTAGATGAATGAATTCGAATCTCTGTTATTTAACCCTTGTATGATCTTGGACAAGTCATTTCCTCTCCCTGGCCCTTAGTTTCCTCATCTGTAAAATTCAGGGGTTGGTCTAAATGACCTCCAAAGTTTCCCTCACTTCTAAACTAATGATTTTAACAAATGTCATAGTACTAAAAAAAAATCACTGATTCAAGTCCCCTCAAGGATAAGAAGCAACAGTTTTTGGTCCACTCCAAGAATATGACTGAAAGGATTTCCTTTGGGGCAGGGACAGAGGGGGAAACTTTGGAGCAAGATTCATCTCAGAAATGTTTTACGTGGTTTTAATAATGAAAAACTTCTAGTTTTTACCCAACTATTACCCCATCCAGAAACTCACATACATGTGCTTTCTTTCAGAATACTTATCACTTGAAAAACTGCCCTACTATATTTAGTATAAAATAAATATATCAACTGAAACATGTGTACATGGAAAATGTTCTGAAAATGACAGCTCCTTGTTAATATGAGCTTACTCCAGTGGGAAAAAAGTGTATTCAGATCACTAGGTACCAGGGGCAGAGAAGGTTATGTCTTCGTGGTTTCTGAAGACAGACCAGAGAAGCCTCCAAAGAAGGGACAAAGCATGAAGCATGTTTTAACTGCTGTGATAATTTGCTAGGAAAGGATGTGAAGGGTATAGCTTTCCTTGCTGTAGCATGCCATGTGTTACTGAATTAAATTACTGCCATGCAGTCTTCTAGTGGAGGAATGTGTAAACAGGCTATATATCCTTGCATCAGTTCCCCAGAATGTTGCACAACACAAAATGCCTCTCGATGTGTCATTTCCTTCTTGGCTATCTTCCCGGCTCCTGACAGGCAGTCAACAAAAAAAAAAAAACCCTCTGAAAGAGATTTAAAGCTGTTCTACTCATGAGCACATTCCACCAACACCAGACATAACCTCCACCACCACCTCTGGCCTCCTCCTCCTTCTATTCTCCTCTTGGGGAGAAGGGAGGGAATGGAGGCACGTGGGCGGGGAGGGGGACAGGGAGCGTCCTAAGAACTATTATTACAGTAAGTCTAAAAACAATACCCCCACCCCTTTAAAAAAACCTTCAAACATCACTACATGTTTTATAAGTTGGTTGGTCAAATGGTTAATATCTATTCCAGGCAAACTCCTATTCATATGTGTTGCCTACAGAGTAAATAAAGAATATAGTATTTGACCAAGCCCAAGGAACATTTATTCACTTCACAGACGGTGACAGCAAAGAAGTCAGGAGGGATTCTGTAAGTCAAGGAAATTAAGGTGCTTTCTGCTAACATCTTTCATTCAATACTAAAGAGTCAGTGTCTTCAGAGGTCTAGTCCAAGACCTATAATAAGATTTCTAAATTATTCCTGCAGACAGAAAGACTCTAGATACTGAACCTGTTTTAGGCATACCATCTGCCCTTGGTAGCTTCTTCCTTAATCCCTTTATCCAACACATTTTGACTTATTCTTTGCCTTACCTCTCATGTTGACAGCATTTAAATAAGCAACCATCAGTGAAGAGCAACCAAATGCCATGCAGTCAGCCCCTCACTGAAAGTTTAAAAATATTCAACTCCCTCATCCCACAGGACTCCTGGAGGATCTGAGCACCACAAAAAGGGAGGAAGGATTATGGCTGAGCTTCTCCAGAGAGCTCTGAAATAAGGAGAAGCAATTCCTTAACCCTCCATTCCTTACCTATCACAATGATAGTCACAAGGAATGAAATTGAATTGAGATAAATGTAAATTTCTACCCTTAGATCCAAAAAGTCAACCACAAGATGGGAGACACACACACACACACATGCATGCATGCATGCACACACATATTTATAAAGAATGAGAAAAAGTAATGTGGAAAATACTTTAAATTGCAAATTCAACATGAGTTAACAGTTGTGACATGGTAGCAAAAAATGTCAAAGAGATCTTAAGCACATTAATGGATGCACAAAGTTTGAAACAAGGAAGAAGATCGTTCCTTTGTATTCTGCAATGATTTTAAAATGTGGTTGCCATATTTTTTTGATATTGTTCATCTAGATCATGTCTAGAGGAGAGTGTCCAGTTGGTAAAAGAATTAGAAATCATTCCACACAAAGACAATTTGAAGGAACTGAGAGTGTTTAGACTAGAAACAAAAAAAACCAAGGAAGATATGTTGGACATATTCAATTGATGTTTGAAGAGAGGATTAGACTTCTGCTAGGCCCCAAATGGGAGAACCAGAGGCAACAGGCAGAAGTTGCAAAGAAGGAGATTTCAGTGTCACATAAGAAAAATACCTAACATTTAGAAATGTCTTAAAATGGAATGGGCTCCCAATGAGATAGTAAGTTTCCCATCATGTAGGCTAGTGAAGGTTTGTTTCAGATACAGTAGAGAGGATCCCACCTTCTACAAGAAGCCTTTCCCAGTCCTCCTTAATCTTAGTGTCTTCCTCTGAGATTACCTCCAATTTACTTTATATACGTCTTGATAGTAGTTAGTTGTTGACATGTTGTCTCCCCCATTAGACTGTAAGCTTCCTGAGAGCAGGGACTGTTTTTGCCTATCTTTGTACACACAGTGTCCGGCACACTCTAAGTGCTTAATAAGGCCTGTTGCCTCAACTTCCAAAACTGAGATCCTATGAAGGGAGGTACATTATAGAAAAACGAGATGATGCCTTGCTCAAACTGTTCTGTCTCAGAACTCAATACTTAAAACAGTAAACCTTACTTCTCTTTCTGAAAATTCCTCTAGAATAGGGAGTAGAGAAAATTTCTCTGAGGAGCTAAGTAAATAATCAAAGACCAAGGGAGCTGAGCATGCAAGGGAATGAAAAAAATAACACACAGCGTCAGCTGAAACACTCAAGCTTCTTCCCCTAGCAGTGCGAGCCAGTGGACTAAGGCAGTCCTAACTATAAAAACAATACCAAATACTTGCCCTCCCAGGTGGCCTCCCACTCCCCTAAACTCTAGACCCATTTGAAAGTAGGGAAGACAGCCAAGCAGAAGCAATGTGGCAGCCTAAGCCTGGGACCATCAGCCTGAAGGAACAGAAAGAAGACAAGGAAAAGAAGCATTTGAAGGGTTTCATATCTTCTATACAGATAGTACCTGGGGAGCAGAATAAGAATAAAGGGAAACAGCAAAGAAGAAAGTATAAAGAACAATGGTTTTCTTTTTTTTTTCTTTCTCCTTTGGCAAGAAATATGGTTCATCTCCCCAAGGTACACGTAAGAACTCTCAGATTCTCATTTGCATATGCTGGAGAGTATGTCTGTAAATATGTAGGAAAACAGGCTTTTTTTTTTTTTTTTGCTTTTTGGAGGGGGGAAGGCAGGGCAATTGGGGTTAAGTGACTTGCCTAAGGTCACATGGCTAGATTTGTGTTACATGTCTGAGGCCAGATTTGAACTCAGGTCCTCCTCACTCCAGGGCTGTTGCTCTATTCACTGTGCCACCTAGCCACCCTGAAAACAGGCATTTTCAAAAATAGAAGGTATACAAAGAATAAAATTTCTAGGCTAGCCCATTCAATAATGTACCAGACTATGTAGCCAGATTAATTGCTTGATATTTTTGTGGTCCAATGGCCACCTTTGTATATAGAAAAAAAATGTTTTTTAATTTGTAATACTCAATATATACCTTTTCCCCAAATATATCTTCAAATATAAAGTGGCATAAATAGAGCGAGAAGTGGCCATAATTATTTGCTGAATAAATGAAAAAATGGCTTCCACATTGATTATGATGGTATAGCCCCCACCCAAAATACATTTGATCTGCTCCAAAGATATTCAAATCAAAATAAGGCCACTATGATTGAAAGCAAGATTTCTATATTCAAGTGGAGTGGGGAGGAAAAGGGGTGGAGCTATGACTTATTCCCTTCTACAAAACAAGAAAAGGTATGTTAAAATAAAATTAGGAATATAAGTAGCTAAAAGAAGTTAAAGATGGAGACAGAAAAGGACAGGTTGGACTTTTTAAAAAATATCTCCTATATTACCAACAGAGGCAATATACTCCAGTGATTTTCTGTTACTTCTTGCCTAAAAGATCAAATATAATGTTCTCTTTTTGGCACTTAAAGCTATCCGTAACTCTCAGAGTCTTCCTATCATCCCAGCTTTCTTACCCCTTATTCTAATCCAGCCACTCTACAATGACACAGGCCCATTTGCAGTGTCTCAAACAGGACTCTCCATCTTCCATCTCTACCTTTACATTGGCTGCCTCCCACATGTGGAATGAGCTTCCCCCTTCATTGCATCTGCCTCTTGAAGCTTCATGATAAAACCTACCTTCTACAGTACTGGATTTTTGCATTTCTTTACATCCCTAGAAAATAGCAGTTCCTGGCACATAGTAGGCCCTTACAAATGCTTGTCAAAATGAATTACTAGAGGATGAAGTCAGGAAGACCTGGATTCAAAATCTGCCCCTGACATGAAATAATTCTACAAACCTAAAAAGCCATTTTACTTCTATATGCCTCAGGCAAGAAAAGTCCCTACTACTTAACTTATGGCCTAGATGAATGAGTTTTTCTTTTTTTTTTCTTTTTTGGAGGGGGGAAGGCAAAGCAAATGGGGTTAAATGACTTGTCCAAGGTCGCACAGCTAGTAAGTATGTCTAGTGTCTGAGGACAGATTTGAACTCAGGTCCTTCTGACTCCAGGGTTGGTGCTCTATTCACTGGGCCACCCTTAGATGGATTATTAATATGAATGGTGGGAGATGTTCCCATATGGGAAACTCTCTCATGCTGATAAAACCCTTTACAAAAGATTCTCAGAGGTATATCTGCATCTACCACCAATGCTATTACCCTTCTTTGGGAGCACCACAATAACAAACTACAGGTTCTGCTACCAAGTTTCTCCTTCCTTATTGGGAATCCTTTAAATTAGGCAGAGAGGTGGAACCAGGTGCCTAAACAGATAGCAGACTGCTAACAGGAACTGACGTCTGACCAAGTAAGATGTCTTTGGTGACATTACTGCTACCACCGCTGAAGATGACATCTGCAACGAAAGTACATGCTATTGATTCTCTCAAGTTAACTTGCCAACATAAGGTCAAAAAGTCTTGCCTGAAAACAAGACTTACAAATTTTGGATCTTCAGCATGATGTCATGTCTTAAAATGATAAGCTGGCAAAGAAAGTAAATGACATTCTGTAAAGATGTGCACCGTTTTCATGTTTACGCTACTTAAGATGAAGGTCCTAATAAGTCATCGGCTGTGCTCCTTTAAAGGGAAGTTTTATAACTGAGATGAATCACAACTGCAAAAGATCAAAGTCAAAAAACATCAATGATGCCATGGGGTACTTTTTAATCTTGTAATGAGTGATGATCATGTGCTCTTATGAAGTTAGTCCAACTGCCAACGCCAGATGTGTATATTAAGAAAAGGAGTTGTTTGTGAAGTGACAACACCGGTTCAGCTGCCAGAGACAGAAAACATAGAAGGATGAAGACCTTCAGATTTCTGAATAAAAAGATCTCAACAGATGTGATAATAGGTCAGCCTCTGAGAGGGGGCATTGTTGGACTGGAGTATCCCCAATTCCGAGGAATTCTGTCCTTGTTGTTGCTTTGTATTGTTATAACAGAATCATAATTATCATCTGTTCCACCTTACTTTCCCCAAGCCACGTGGATGCAGGCTTAAGGCATTATTTATATCACTGATTAGTGTCATTTGCTAATGTGCAGAAATTGGAGCTGACATCTCACTAGGAGAAACAAGCGTTTGTGTAAAACCTGTAGTATGAGCAGTCTATTTTACAGAGTTATTCACCTCTTAAAAGTGACATCCCATCAAGAAAATCTGAGGGCTTACTATAAAGAAGCCTCCAAAAGAACAAGACATTTTACCTGCCACATGTAAAACTGCTGATTAAAAGAAAATACATACCAGTTAAAACCTAACTCTCTGATTCTCTACTTAGACAAAAGCTGGATGGAAGAGCTGGTAGGATATGAGCAAGCCTTCAACAGATAGTCAAGCCATTTCAGGTAAGAGTGACATTCCATTAACACTAAATCAGGAGAGCAAAATCCTTAGTTGGTTCAACCCATCACAATGGACTAGTTTCTGTGGCAAAATTTTCTACTTAAAAAATAAAAATTCTGCATTTTAACAAAATCTGAAACTTTTTCATTAATGGACTCATTCTCTGGTTCTTTCTCAGGGAATTTCTTGTTAAAGGTTTTTCCACATTGTCTGCAAGAAAGGACTACAAAATTAGACAATCTGAATTTTGGAGGGCTCCAGTCTACTTAATTTAACAGTAGATGAACTCTCTTTAAAACAAAATACTGTTTAATTCATTGTAGAAAAATGTAAATGACCCTCCATCTTAAGACACCTGAAGTCTTTGAAATTAAAGAAAGGGAGTAAGGGGAAAGCAGAATACCAAGCATGTTTGTTGTCTAGTAAAGCTAAGACTGGTGAGGAAAGGAGGACAGAAAAGAATGGATGCAGTGTTGAGTAATCTAGTTGGAAAAGCTGGTCCTGTTTAAGGTGCCTTCTGATGTTGGAGTCACCTGGAAATCTGTTCTGAATTTGATGAGTCTTCAATTTCCACTTCCTGCTCCCCTCCTGAAAGTACTCCATGACATCATGAATAGGACATCTAGTTACCCATAGACACTTCTTGGATTTCCATGAAATGTCATTCAGGAATGCTGGAGTAGGAATTTAGTCAACCAAAAAGCTTTGGCACCTCATTCCATCTCTGGGTCCTTGCTAACTTTAAATATAAGTCTATCCCAAAGTGATGGCTTCACACAGCCAAACCTTAATCTCCCCAGTAGAGCATTTTCCAGTTTGAAAGTACTGGTATTCTTGATAAACATCAACTAATTAATTCCTCCAACAAATTAGGACTGTAGCTTTTAAAGTTGGAAAGGGTCACTGGTAGGTGGTCTACTTTACCCCCTTCATTTCTATAAAGTAATACTAATGTTTTCATTTCACAGAGAAACTAAGTGAACTTCCCAGGGCAACAGAATAATATTGAAAAGCCATCATTGTCAATGGAGCTATTAATTGATCCAACCATTATGGAGGTCAATCTGGAATTATGCCCAATGAGTTCTAAAACTGTGTATACCCTCTGACCACTACTAGGTTTGTTTCCCGAGGTGATCAAGGAAAAAGGGGGGAAAGCCATGCAGATTATAAAAATATTTATAGCAGCTCTCTTTGTGGTGGCAAGGAACTGGAAATTGAGGGGATGCCTATCAATTGGAAAATGGCTGAATAAGTTGTGGTACATGATTATGATGTAATACTAGTGTGCTACAAGAAATATAAGCAGTTTGATTTTAGGAACACATGGAAAGACTAGCTTGAAATAATGAAGGGTTAAATGAGCAGAACCAAGAGAACATTGCATATAGTAACAGCATAATATTCAAAGAGTAAATGTGAATGACTAAGATATTCTGAGTTATATGAATATTCAAATCAACTACAAAGGACCTATGAAGGAAGATAAATCTACCTCAAGAGAAAGAAGCAATATACCCAAACTATGTATTTTATAGTTTCTCATACACATCATGGCAAATGTTGACTTTCTCTAGTGCAGAATTGGGAGGGAGGGAAGGGAACAGCTTGCAATTCAAATGTAACAAAAAATTTTTTAAAGCAGTCACATAAAGATGACTTCCTGTGTCATTTCTCCTAAAGTGACCATTTACTTACCAGGTCACGGTACCTTCTCATGTTTTGTCATGTCTTCAGGAAAACTGATTCCAGTTAAAGGCATACCTATCTTTTCTTGTATTTATCCTCTCAGTACTCCTAATTACCAACACATGTTCACTCACCCCTTATATTGTTTTCCCCAAAACCAAGACAGGAAGCCTGAGATCAGTAAGAAACACCTTTTAAAAAGATGTATGTTATTTAAGGACAAATACTTAAAAGAGCAAGTGCCCCACTTTATGCATATTACAAGTGAACTTCCTTGCCTCTCCAGGACTTCAGGGGTTGGATAAAATGGGCAGATAGGTACTCTCCAACACAGGTGGTCATCCCTGACTGCAAACTCAGGGAAAGCCCCGCTACCATTCAGATAAGAACCCTGAAGCCATCCTTCATTCATATACATGGGCTAACCTCCCTTATAAGTCTAACAACCTCAGGCTCCTACAGATGTGTGGGTCACCCACCTCTGAATAGGAGGATCCCAAGTTGGAAAGACAGAGCTAGCACTGACCCAACTTTTTGAACTTGGAAAGACGCCATGCACATGAAAGGAGGGGAAAACAAAAACCTCAAAGACTCAGTTTTGAAGCAGGAAACCTCCCCAGCCCAGGCAAGCAGACAGCCTTCATGAAGAGAGACAGCAGCCACAGGAGAGGTATAGGGTTGTTCTCACCACTTAAGGAGATGCTACATTGTTCTAGCAGAGAAAAGACCTCGTTAGCCTTTGTCTAACCATTTTAGGGGAAGGAAAGGTGTCCAGGTTTGCCATATAGGCAAGTATGCTTCTCTGTGTCAAATAATTATTCCAACTGTACCTCTGCCATAAATTAAACTTGTTAAGGACAATGGCTCTAACCTACATGTATTTGCTCATCAAAGGCAGAGTGGTGAAAGTGATGCTTCCAATGATGTGACTTTTTAATGTGGTTTGTACATCGAATAATCTTTAATCTCTAAATATATTTAAATACAGGTAGGCCAGGTTTGTTCTAATCAGTTTGTCTGAGAATTTTTGAAAAAACCCTGCCTTAATTTAGATTAAGGGGGAAAATGCATATTGGCCCATGTGGAGTATGTACACGATATAAAAATGATTGCTGGTTAAAGCTGCCGGATGCCCAGACAGACAAATAAACCAAGACAGATTAAACCAAGTCAGACTATATCTGTTAGCAGAAGCTATCTATAACAATTACTGGAACATGACCAAACAACTGTGTTGTAACAATCAAGCAAGTTATCATTCGCAAATAAATTTTTTATAATTAAGGAGTGTGCTCTTTATAAAGGGAATGAGTGGGCGAATAGAAGAGTTAATACACATTCTTAGGCCATGGGAAACATATACAAGTGCTTTCGACTGAGCCCAAGATTTTTTAACGGTTTGTTGTTTTCCACCTTGGGTCTTGGGGATCTAGTCTGTTCATTATTATGAAATAGACATATTGAAGTTCTTATAAAACTTACTTCCAGCTAAAGAATGATTATGAATTCTCTCCCCAGTGTCTCAGAAGTATTAACTGTCTTGTGGCAAAGGATGGGTCTATAATTTTATTTCCCACTAAGTGGGAATTTTTTCTAATAGTTCCTCCACTGAAGTCATATGGAAATAGTGCATTTGGTAAAGAAATCATACATCCAAAACTATGTTGCTCACTCAGGAGTGTACATTTTCCACATATTTATATGTACTATCACTGCATTCAAAAGAAAGTCAAGTACTTACTTCTTGGTTCCCGAGGCCCATCTACTGTAACCTTAATAGCTCTGTGGTAGGTGGCAACTTGGGGGGGATTTGTGAAGACAGTTATTGTCAGGGTGAAACTCTTTCCTGCAGATGGAAAGACAGAATAATCCATAATAAATACATGAAAGAAGCAATTGCCAATTTTAATGCAGCTATGAAGATTTTCAAAGTATAATTTTTCCCATCTCTGAAGAGACAGCATTATACAATAGAAACAGCAGAATTTAGAAGGACCTTGGTCTCCAGGTCAGAATCCCAGCTCTTCCACATTAAGCATTTTGTTTAACCTCCCTTCCCCTCTGTTTCTTCATCTGTAAAATGAGGAGGTTGTACTAGGTAGAGGACTCTAGGCTCTAAAAAATCCTACAGTCTTATGATTACTGATTTTATGAAAATGTGCTCTCATAGTCCAAACCCAAGACAAAACATTTCCAATGCTCAATTCTAAACCCTCTCTCTGCCTGCAGTTTTAAGCAGTCACTAGACTTGTCTATCGACATAACACCAGCCTCAGCATTAGACATGATTGCCTTGATCCACCGTGCAACATTAAAAAGTAAGGCAGTTCCAGGTTTTAAAAGAGCTGAGCAGTAGCAATAATGGTAATAAAAACAAAAGCCACAGTCCACTCTTGGAGGTTTCTCTTCCTTTCGGTTTTCTGTAACATCAGGAACACATCCAAACCCAGACAATTTTAGAAGCCTTTATTTAGGTTTGGGTCACAACCCTATGAGAGAACAATAGTAAATCATTGTTGATTATGTTATTTACTTCACATGGCTTTAACATTTCATTTGCTTAACTGCACTACAATAAGAAGATGAAAGAGTCAAGTTCTTATGGGAATCATTTTAACAGGGAGCTAGTGTCTCCTGTCCTGGCCTTAATGTGCCTGTGGTATGATGATGATTTCATCATTACTGGAACAAAGTTTTCCTCCTCCCCCAACTCCAATCCCCCCCCCCTTACATATGTCCCCACTATTAAGTCTTGAAACAATTCTCTGACAGTGGCTTATTGTGTACCAGATATATATGGCATCCCCCAAATGTACACTTGAATCTTAACTTTTAGGAGGGGGCCCCCACACTTTGTTGAAATATCACAACTGATGATTCAGATTCCTGGGCAGAAGGTGATGAAAAGGAGGAAAGAAAAGACAGGGGAAATTGCGATACGAACTTTGAATGTATGTTCTCCCTATAAGAAGACACCAGCCTCTGTTATGCAGACTCACTGACAGTTGTAATCTGTTAGATATGCAACGGTTAGTAATGTCAGATAGTCAAAACTGCAAACTGTTACAAGACAGGAAAGGGTAGGCGTATAAGAGTGACTCAATAAAACATTCAGCAATCTGAGGCCTTGCTGCCCACTGAGATGGCTTCTGGACCAGAACCTTTTAAAAAGCTGCTGCTGCCTTTTTTTTTGACCAGTGATTCTTTCCCTTCATTGAGCTCTGAGAGCTTTAAATCAAAACACAAAGCTTAAACAATATGTAGCAATGCAAAACTTAATGCAATCTTTTCAAAGCCTAATATGGAACAGGTTATATATAAGGCTTAATGCAGAACAGGTCTTTGGCTGTCAAGTCTAGTGACTGGGTTTTCTTTTCAAACCAGGCCATGGAGTTTCCTAAAATCTGTTTAAGACACACATCATTTGTTACTGAGCATGTGGCTTTAGGTCTCCTATGCTATATTTTTCCAATAGCCAAGAAAATGGAGGAGAATATTCCTCAGGAATATTGAAGAATCTTTTAAGAGGTAGAGAATCTTTCCTAAGGAGACAAATGTACCATAGTTCAGTGTATCTGAAATGAATAAATGCAAAAATCTAGAGCAATGTGATAAAGACATCTAGTTTTAAAGTGTGTCCTTCAATACATCACATTTCAAGTGACTGTCATGTGAAATACATGCTTTAAATAATTCAAACTATCTTTCTCCAAACTAAAATCCAATTGATATGGCTAAAGAGAGAAATAGGCTAGGAAGAGATCAGAAATAATCTAAAATACATACACATAAATTTCCTTTATGTTCAATGTTTAAAAATTGGAAATTTGGAAGTTGAATGAGGGAATTGAGATTATTCCTCCAATACAGAAAAACCCATATGGATACGGATCTCTAAGATAAAACTGATTTTATCTGGTGAAATAGATTTAGAGCTGGAAAGTCCTCAGTAGTTAAGCCTGATCCCAACATTTTACAAATTAAGAAAGAGACAAGTTAAGGAATTTATCTGATGTCACACGAGGTAGCACAGCTAGGTTCTGAACCCAGTCTTTTCACTTCAAATCCAGAAATCTTTATACTTCACCATCCTGACTCAGATCAATGGTTCAAATGGATCAGGTCTGCAATTTCTAAACATTAGCAATACCTGATGGCTTTTGGGGAAAGATAGTATTCATTTCTATAGCACTGATCTCAAAAGTCTACAGATACACTACTGGGAAAATATCCTAAAGAGATAAAAACTAGAAAGAAAGGCTCTATATATGGCAAAATATTCATGACAAAAAAACTGGAAACAATGTAGATACTATTGATTGGGGAATAGCTGAGCAAGTGTTATATTATATACACATAATGGAATATTATTATCATGGAAGAAATGACAAATATGAGGAATTCAGCCAAACATGGGGATGACTTATATGAAGCAATGTGAAATAAGGCAAACCAACTGAACAATACAGACATGTCTACAATAATGTCAATGAAAATAATACTAAAAGAAAGTATAATCAGAATAACCATCTTTTAAATAATAATAGTAGTGGTGGTGTAATAATAACAGTAATAATTGCAACATGTATATGATGCTTTAAGGTTTGCACAGCCCTATACAAATATCATCTCATTTGATCTTTACAACAGATTTGGTAGGTAGGTGCTATTATTATCTTCATTTTATAAATGAAGAAACAGAGGCAGGCAGAGGTCAAGTGACTTGCCAAGGGTAATAAAAATAAGTGTCTAAAGCTGTATTTGAACACAGGTCTTCCTGATTCCAGGTCCAGCACTCTATCCCCTATGTCACCTAGAGAAAGGGGGTTGGGAGAGAGAGAGGATTTATAATGGCAGGCTATCGAATATACTAGACAAATATGGTCACTGAGTTGTGACAATTACTATTTTTTTCTTTTTTGCAAGGTGGGGTGGGGAATTTTTTTTTTTTTTTGCAATGTGGGGTGGGTGTGAGTGGGGAATTTATTTAAAAACATCTTTCATGTGAAAACAAAAGACAAAGATAAAACATTTTTAAAAGGCTAGAAATGTAATCTTATATTCTATTATTAACTGATTATAGGCATCAACTACAAACTTAGCTAAGCTTGTTTTGAATCTATTTATATTTTGAAACCTTAAGATTCCATCTTAAGGTTTAAGAGTATTATTTCTTCTACTATTTCAGAGGCAACATTCTACGCAAAAGAGAATCTGCACCATTCCAGACATTTACTCTACAATTTAAAAACTAATGCAAATTTTCAAAGTGGAACCAGTTTCCTATAATGCCCCAATTTATCCTTCTCAAATAAAGATGTGGGTAGTGGTTCTGGGGAAGAAATAAGCACTTAAATTACAACTGTTCCAAAATCAAATCCCAAAGAACAAGATGTGCTTAACATTTATTTTTTTTTAACAGATTCCTCCCACTCCTTGCTGTTCTTTTGAGAGAAGATGTAGGTAATACCAAAGACAAAATAAGGGAACATAAACCAACATAGAAATTAACACTCTACTTCAAAAAAATGGGCATTTCATAAGTTATGTCTTTATGTTGATATTTATGCTTTCCTCAAATAAAGTCTTGCTTTATTTCCTGGATATCTTTCATCAACCAAAAGAAATATCTTTTCTATACATCCTTTTTATTAGCCTTTGACATACTCTTAAAAATATATGTTCTTTACTCATGGAAAGTAACAACTAATTTTAGTGTTGATTCGCTAATTTCATCAGCTAGAGACTTATCTGGGGGTTACTTCTGAACTATGTCTTCAAGTCCTATATTTTCAGTTGTAACCACAGAAGACTAACATTGACAATCATTATGGTAGCCTGAGGGACTGTCAGACATAACAGGGAGGGAATGCTGTTTTAGAACAGGAAATACCCTTCTATTTTGACTCTGTTCTCTCTTAGACTTGTATGTGTTTTATACACATATAGTGGGTTCTTTAAAAATGTTTATTGACTTGAATTTAAAGTTGTGTTTGACATGAAAAAGAGCATGAATTTTGCTGGGGATTCTTAAAAGCCCCATTGGTCTTTTGAAAATGTAAAGGCAGAAAAAGGAACATGCAGGGAGCAACCAATCATAAGTGGAGAAGGCTAATATCAAATGTATCTTGGTAGAGAGATGATGGATACACTAGATTAGCATAGAATGAGGCAAACATTTTCTGACAACCAAAGTGTTGATTGGTTTTACTTAATTAAATGTAATTGTTATGAAACAGTGGGTAGAAACTACTAGTGGTTAATGACAGAGAAAGAAAGAAAGAAGGAAAGAAAGAAAGGAAGGAAAAAAGAAAGAGAAAGGAAGGAAGGAGATAGTAGCAATAAAAAAATGTTTAAAATACATGGAAGAAAAAAATTCAAAAGGAGACAGCAATTTTGTTACTACCCTCTTAAATTTAAGTACACCTAAAAATAACTGTACTAACAAGTTCAAAGTTTCATATACAATCCTCTTTTTTTCTTCTTGGAATATTGAAATATTCATGTTTGTTGAGTACATGATGAATAAAGAAAAATATTAAAAGAAAAGGAAAGCATGACCTGAAACTATGTGCAGTTCTCAACCACAGGTGTACAAGAGAGGTTTCACTGGAGCCATTATAGATTCTAACCAATATCTGATTGCAAAACAAGTCCAAAAGTGTTAGGCATCAGTGGAGTTTGGCATGGACAAATTATAATAGTTACAGACTTTCTATAATGTGTTGTCATGAAGTAGATTGAGTTATCTTTCTCAAACTGAAGGAAAAGTACAATATAATGCTGGAAAATTCCGGCCATTTCTTTAAGAGCAGAGGAAAAAATATTAAACATACATATATGTGTGTGTGTGTGTGTATATATACACACACATATGTATACACACATATACCTATATGTATATGTGTGTATACACATATATGAGTGGGGGAGTGGAATTGGAGAGGTATGGTGGTAGCAGAGTATTGATTTAGTTTTCACAACTTAAGAAAAATCTAGATCATAGGCTAATAGATCTAGAGATGGAAGAGACCTCAAAGGTGTTCTAGGACAGCTCCCTTACTTTAGAGATTAAGATGCATGATTATCAAAGAGGAAACTGGGGGAAAAAAAAGTGCGATAAACCAGGTCAGGTACAAAGAGATGCAGGTTAAAGAGTTTCCTGTCACTGAAAAACAACTTACTCATATTAAAAACAATGTTTGATTCATCCTATCAATATTCTTTTGATGATAATTTTTTTCTCCTGACTTCTGTTTGCTGTTAACTGTTTCCTTTAATACATTGTACTGATATAATAATCTATTACTGTTTGCTCTCTCTCTCTCTCTCTCTCTCTCTCTCTCTCTCTCTCTCTCTCTCGTAGAAGTCTCTAAGACAAGTCTGGACCAATTTCTCCATCCTGCCTCTGGCAGCAGACTGTAGCATTTCAGATCCTCCACCAAGTCCCGGCTGCTTCAAAGGAAAAACCCTACTTTCTTCAGTTAAGATCATAAGAAATATAGGGGGAGGGGGTCAGCTCTGTTTGGACATAATTACACTTCATCAAAAGAAGCTTTCTTCATCTTCCATGCGTGAAAAGTCTGCAAGCAGTTAAGTCTGTCTTTTTTTTTTTAAATATAAAAATTGCTATTTGGGAAACCAGCCAAAACTCAGAAAGCCAATATAGTAAAACAGTGCACACCCTTTGTTTCTCTTTGAAGTTTCTTAAATAAATATGTTGAGGGTTTACAAAGTACACTATCACTTTGCCATAGTTTCTACTCAAATTGATCAGAGAAAACTTATGCAGAGTCTATATAATACAAAAGCACTATAAATGAAAACACTAGCCTGAATATGAAAAGTAAAATAAAAATTGTGTTGATTCCTTAAATACTAACTCCATTTCCTCTCTTTTTAATAGAAAATAGTATTTCATAGGACTCAAGTGAGATTGAGAACACAAAGGGAGTCCAGCATATTCTTTCATCTGCTTATTAGAGAAAAGACATACTGTACTGTATTGTATACTGAGATAGTGCTAGTAACTGAGTCAAAGAGATTTTAAACCTAATCATTCAACAGTAAGATAGGACAGCTTTTTTAAAAATGAAGTTAACTTAACCATGTTGCAGAGATAACACCTTTTGCTTTGATTCAGTGGAGAGATCCAGATTCATTTTATTTCAAATGACCTTTCTGTGACAGTATCTCATTATCATGCATAATTGTTCTTTAAAAAAAAAAAAGTTTAAAAGTACAACTTCTTGGCCATGTTCCTAGAAAGTAAACTAAAACTACTCATCGGAAACAGCCCTTCTTGAATCTCCCTTATCAAGCTTTTACAATAGTAATAATATGACATATGATCCAAACTTAAGAGCAGTCAGTTTGGACTTTGTTTAAAAACTGGAGCCTCTCATTTCCTATGACCCACTACTCTGTTCCAGCTACTCCAGAAGAAAATTTGCATTTTTTTTTCAAACTGAATTTGCAGCACACAGTGGGGTTGCTTTTTCTTTCCTTATAAGAGGGCTTAAAATTGAAATATTTGTTTAAATAAACAAATAAATACATTAAGTCCAATAGGGAGACAGATGATATATAGGATTGTCTTGGGAGAATCCTGTGAAAACTGAAGAGTTGGTTTCCTTAGAGACGTCCTTTCCATCATTAACTCCAATTATGAAGCAGCTGCAAAAAGGCTAAAAGGAAATTATTTTCTATTTACCATCTTTTAAAAGGCTTCCTACAATTTCAGTATAGATTTCAGATGAGAGGAAATCCTTAAATACCAAAGGGACATTCAGAGTCATGATCATTTATCAGGCTCACCAGTTCCAGAGTCATGCTGAAGTAAAGCAAATTGATGCATTAAAGGTTTATGCTCAATCCAAATTTTTTTTTAGAATCCTACTGCAACGGTAAATGCCAGTCACTGATGGAAGGAACAAGGCAAGTGAATAGAACCTTAACTAGAATGGGGCAACTGGGGTTTTGCACTCAGGATGTCAAATTTAGAAAATCCTAAAAATACTTACAATCCTAAAGCAACAATAGGACTTAGCACTTAGCAAGAATCAGATAAAAGCAGGAAGCTTTAAGTGGCCAACTTCCCACTGCCACCCCACATCCAAGATGACCTCCTTCTTATCTCTGACCTGCCCACTCCTCTCTCCTTCTCAGTGGACTCCTGAACTGTGGCTTCTCTCTGGCCCCTGGTTTCTACCCCTCCCCTCAGTGGTTTCCAGGATCTTGGCTTTAAAGGTAGATTTAAGGGTTCATTTCATGCTCCTTATCCTGAGGCACAGCTTGTGCTGCCCCAGGTACAAAAATTGCTAGTTATGTCTCTGCCTCTGCATTCTTACTTTGAGAGTAAACAATGATCATGCTATTTTGATGTCTCCATAGAACTGGGATTCTTAACTTGGGAAATGCAAACTATTTTTTAAAATGTTTTGATAACTGTATTTCAATATAATTGATTTCTTTATGCATTTTATTTTATATTCATTTAAAAATATTATTGTGAGAAGTCCATAGGCTTCACCAGATTGCCAAAGTAGTTCCTGATAGAAAAAAAGCTTAAGAACCCTTGTAACAGAGTCATACTCCAAATCCAGCTCTCAATCTATGATGCTATGGCACAATAAATGAAGAATATAATGACGAATTGTTACAACTTAAGAGCAATTGGGCTTGGCTTCCATCAAGAAACTAAAAATATGTATTTCTCTTCCCCCTTTTCCACTCAATGAACTGTTATCTGACTCCCTGTAACCCAGAATTTAAACTATGAAAACTTCCTTCCCCTGTACCTCACTCTCATGTGCACAACAAATTTTGTCACAAGTTCCTCTGAAAAAAATTTTCAAACAAATCCAAAAGATTAAAGGAGTCAAAAAGATAATAAATGTTACCTGGACTGGGTCTAGCTACCCCTATTGGGGAAAAGAAGGTTGTTGCTTTTAATTTACAAAAAAGTTTATATGTATTTTATTTCAGGATTCTAGTGTTTTGATTCTACCACCAACACCACCATCATCTTCATCATCACCATCATCATCACCACTATCATCATCATGACCCTAGCTGATTTTATATGGTACAAAATGCTATAACATATATTATCTTTTTAAAAGGCTCACCTCTTCCACTCCGGCCCACAAATCTCAGGTCATTAAATCTTGCTACTTGGTTTTTCATGACAGCAGATGCATTTCGGAGCTCAGCAGAATAATTTTCATCATTACCAGCCATGACGGTGACCACAGTCCCATCTGGTACTTCTCCTAGAGCCACCACCTACAAAAATTAGGAAATGACAACAACAAAAATAGTACATCAGGCAAGGTCTAAAATATGTGAGTCATTCTTCTTAACTGTAGGTTTTATCAAGAGCCTGTCAGTGCTGTGGCACAGTTGTGGCCAACTGTAATGAAGCCTGGTACACCTAAGCAAAGATGCCACTTCAAATAAACCCATATTTCAGGGTTCACCCATTTCAAAGTCGGACTAAAAGAAAGTTTCCTTCATTTCTCTGCAGAATTCTTCAAAGAAGGCATGTATATTTTTATTAAATCTCCAGGCTCAAATCTTCCTTAGGAAACATGCCACAGTAAGAAAGCTAGTGCCCACATGAACAGGTTGCATGCCACTGGCTATCTGCAATCCACAGAGGTCTGAGTTATGATCTAATCAAGGTCACTGGCTAAAGATATTCTAGCCTATTCATCACTTAGCTGAAAGATACTCAGCTGAAACCTTATGGCTCTTCACTGCAATCCTGGACACCTATTAGGTGATCAGTCCATTTCAGCTACTTATTTTGCTTTGCTTCATTTTCACATACTTGACTGTACCTATGATAAGCACTACATTATGCCAGGGAGTGAAGTATAAGACAGTTTTTGTCCACAAGAAGCTAATAAATCAAGTTGAGGAGATAAAATGTAGAAATATTAAAAGTAGCTAATAATATAAGGCAATAAGTGATACATGTAGGCAACTAGGTGAGACACTGGATAGAGCCTTGGACCTGGAGTCAGAAAGACCCGAGTTCAAATACAGTCTCAGGCACTAACTAGTTGTGTGACCCTGGGAAAGTAATTTCAACTCTGTTTGCCTCAGTTTCTTCATCTGTAAAGTGGGGATACCTACCTCTCAAGGTTGCTGTGAGGATCAAATGAGATAATGATAATCAAAAAGCATTTACTATAATGTCTGGCACACAGTATGCACTATTTAAATTTTAGCTATTATTATTATTAACAACTATTATTATAAGTAACTAGAGAATGATGTGGACAGTAAATATACCTCCAACAGATTAACATCTGTTTGCTATCTCGGGGTGATTTTTGAGGGCTCTTTCTTCTTTAGTTTCCACAATTAATCTGTGCCTCGTCACCCATGTTTGTAAACTCAGTATGAATTATGACTCCTCCCTTTTCCTCATCTTCCACATCCAGACAGTCACCAAGTCCTGTTAATTCTCCCTCCACAGCATCTCTCATCTCTGCCCTCCCAATCCTTCCCCTTCTACTCCTACTGCCTAATTCAGGCCCGTCATCATCATGCCTAGCTCATCCCAATAGTCTCCTAACTAGGGTATATCTACAGTCTTTCTAACTCTCTAATCCATTTTACATACGAGCGCTAGATTAATCTTCCTAATTCACAACACCAAGCATATGACTCACCAACATGAAATCATTAAATGACTCCCACTAGCCTACTGAATAAAGACCAAACTTGGTTCTGAATTCAAGGATCTGTCTCCAACCAACCTACCCTCATCCTTATTTCACATTACAATTCATGTACTTCATACCACCTAAATCAAACTGCTCATCGCACTTCAAATATCCAATATTCTCTAGCCTCCAACCCCCCACCCTGCCTTCACTCATGGTATTCTCTATGATAAGGATGCCTTTTCCTTTCTCCCAATCCTAACCATCCTTAAAAGGACCAGCTCAGTTTCTGCCTCCTCCATGAAGTTTTTCCTGATTTGCTTAGTGAAAAGGGCTCTCTTCCTTCAATGAATCCTCATAATACTTTGTTTATGCCTTTTTTGGTTACCTTACATTCTATTTTGTATTATCCTTATTCCTGGAGACCTTATCTCTCCTATTAAATTCCTACACTTTGAAGGCAGGAATTATGTCTTATTTATCTTTTTGTCTTCCAGTCCCTAGCGGACTAACTTGCACATAGTATATTAAGAAATGATTACTGAATGAATACAGAAGAACGTTAATAAGGCTAAATTCATGGATTCCATATGGAATCAGTTAGCTTTGCTCTGTTCTTTGGCTATAGATTATATTCTTAATCCTAACTTTACAGATATGAGTCCTTAGTCAAATAAGGGACAGAGTGGATGGATTAGTGCTTATCTTCTAGACCAGGGATTCCTACATGGATCCCCTATCCATGGACAGATTTCAGAGGTTTTATTTTTAATATCTGATAACTATTTCAATATAATTTATTTCCTTTATAATCTTGTGTATTTTATTTCGTACATTTTAAAACATTATTCTGACAAGGGGTCTGTATGCTTTCAGAAACTGCCAAAGGGGTCCGTGACACAAAAAAAGGTTAAGAACCTCTGCTTTAGACAGAATCAAAAGCACCTTTATTATATGCACGTTTTTTCAAAGACTATTATAATCCATTACCAAGTCCTACTACTTGGCAATATCGCAGCTCTATCCATTTCTCTAAACTCATCCCTCAAAGTTCTTGTCCAGACTGTTAAAACATTCAGATTATTTCAATCTTTTCTTCAGAGGGTTTCCAGACTGTCTCATTGAAATCATCAAATAATCTTCTGCTAGATTATACACCAACATGTGCCATCTGTGGCATGAGTGCCTTGTGCAATAATTTACTCGTGTAAATTGATTATGGATCTATTCATGAATATTTACCCACTGGCTCCCCATCGCCCAGAATGGACTCTAATTTAGAGAATTAAGGCTTTAAAAAATCCACCCTCTCAGGCTTCTTCCTTTTACCTGCACTCTTTATGCTAGCCAGCAAAACCTATCTTGCTTACTAAGTCCTAAACCATTTTGTTCTTTTCTCATTCGTGCTCTCTTCTCATTCACACAAACTACTCATCATACTTGGAAGACCTTACTCTCTCTTTTCTAGTATTTTAGAATTCAAGTCATAATCCATATACTCTTAAAACCTTCTCTTCACTAAGCTATAACCTTAAAATAACCCACTGACTTCAAATTATCCTCACTTTAATTTGCATAAATTAATGATTTCCATTCCCCTCTGAGAGCCATGTAATTCGATTCAACAAATATTTAATTAATCAATAAGCATTATTTCATGGTCAGATGGGAGGGGGCGGGGCACGGCTGGAAGGGAGGCAATCAGGGTTAAGCGATTTGACCAGGGTCACACAGCTACTGTCTAAGGTCAAATTTGAACTCAGATCCTCCCAGCTCAAGGGCTGGTGCTCTATCTACCACACCACTTCCACTGCACCACCTTGCTGTCCCTCAACAAGCCTCTATTGAGCACCTTCTTCTATTAGGTGCTAGGGAATACAAAGGCAAAAATGAAACAGACTTTGCCCTCAAAAAACTATCATTCTATTGGGGGATACAAGAAGCACACAGAAAAGTAAATAGAGGCTATATACAAAGGGAATAAAACAATTTCAGTGGGAGAAGCTGGGACAAACTAGAAAAGACCTCCATAGGAGGTGGTGCTGGAATTAAATTTTGAAGGAAACTATAGATAATAATAGGCAGAGGCAAAGAGGGAGTGTACGTGTACTCAAGCATGAGAGCCAGTCTTTCCAAAGGCATAGAGATGAGAGATTCAAAATGTTATATGTGAGTGAGAACAGCAATTACATGTTTGGTTAAAATGTAGAGTGTATGAAGGACAGTAATGTATTCAGACAGTAATGTACTCAGAAAAGGTAGGCAACCAGAGAATACTGTACTTTAACCTAGATACAATAGAGCTAATTAAATAGCTAAAATACATAGCTTTGGGAGCAGGAAGGGACACATGTTTTAAACCCAAGTTTTAAGAAGAAGAGACATTGTGCAACTAGAATCAACATAACTGATCAGAAATGTGGGGTAAGGAAGAATGAGTAGTTAGGAATGACTCTAAGGTTTTGAACCTTGGCTACTAGAAGGATGGTGATACCCTCAAAAGAAACAGGGACAATTAGAAGATGTATGGGCATGAAGAGAATAATGATGAATCCTGATTAAGACATTCTGAGGCTGACGCCTATGCAATTGGAAATGTACAAAAGTGATAATGTGTTTAGAACTCAGGAGAGAAATTAAGGATGGATATAGGAGTCATCTCATGGAAATGATCATCGAATCCATGGGAGTCAATTAAATCAAGATTTCACCAAGAGACTGGTGAGTTATTAAGCACCTATTAGGGACAAGACAATTTATTAAGCAATAGAGATATAAAAACAGATATGAAATAGATCCTACTCTCAAGCATCTCATTGGGGAGAATGAAGGTTAGAATAAAAAAAAAAACTATGACACAAGGCGGAAGGAAAAGCACATTGTATTTGGAATTGGAGAATCTGGAATTGAATCTCTGCTATTTACCATCACCATGGGCCACAGGTTATATAACCTCTCTAGAACTCGATGTCTTCATCTGTAAAATGGGAAGGGATTACAAAAATCTCTAATCTCCCTTCCAGTTCTTAATGTTATGATCCTGTGAGATATTAATAGCTGATGATATTGCATGGTTTATGAGCGGGGAGTATTAGGAAAGGCTTCATGAAAGATATAAGGCTGTGTAAGCTATGCCTTGAAGGAAAGTTGGGACTTTGAAGGTGATGAGGACTGGGGGGAGAGTATCAGGAAGAAAGACATTTCAGGAATTGGAGGACAAAGACTGGGAGATGAGAGGCACAGGCAGGTAATGTTGTACAAGTTCCAGAAGAATAATCTTTTTTCTATAGCCAATGACCACAACCAATGACTATTCTTGGAGTGCTGCCAAGAACTATATAGTAAAGCATCAGAGCCAGCTATGTCCTTCCTTTTTCTGGTGATCAACCCCTCACTGGAAGGCCATTGATGACATCTTATTCTTTAATTTGGAGAGCACAGATTCATGACAACTTTTTTTTTACATGCATTCTATGTGTGTCTTATTATGTAAGAACACAAATTATGTCTTATGTTTGTGTGACCTGACACTCCACTAAACAGTCTATTTTTTTATAGCAGATCATCTTCCAAAAACACATGCACCTTTCTGGTGCCAAATAAGGTTTGATATTCTCCCTAGGCACTCAATAAACTTTTGGCACTATTGCTACCATGAAGGATGCTGGGGGTGATAGCTGCTAGCACCATCCTTTTCCTAATTCATATACACAATGCCAAGCTTCTGAATATCTTGCAATGTCCAGAGAAGAGCTGACTACATTTTTTAGTTTTCATTTTAATGTTTGGCCTCCTGCAGATACTGCTTAGGGGCGGGGAATGTTTGACTTAATAACTCTGTGGTTTTCTTGGTTAGAGGGACAGGGATAAGGGCTTGATCTGTGATTTCATTGATATAGGGAATTCCCAGGCAAGTCAGTACCTACCTTCTCTGTAAACTCATAGTCTTAGAGAACTGAGAACCTAAGTGACTTGCCAGATGTCACACAGCTACTTGTGCCTGACACATGTAAGACTTGAACCTAAGTCTTCCTAGCTTCATGGATGGCTCTCTGTCCACTAAAGTCCACTGCTTCTCTTTCTTTGTCATACAGATAGCAAACTGCATTTGTAACTAATAAAACCATTGTTAAAGAAAAAAAGAAAAGGTGTAAAGAGTGTATAGTATTAAGGATCAAAACGCTGCAATTTTAATTCCAACTCTGATACTGATTTGTTATGAGACCTCAGGCAAGTCACTTGATCTTCAGGGGCCTCAGTTTTCCAACCTATAAAATGGGAATAATAAAACATTCCCTCCATCTATTAGGGATTAATAAAATAACATCTGTAAAATGTTTTGACTCCTTAGTAAGAAGAAAGATGTTATATAAATACAGAGAGGATAATTATGACATTGCACTCTGGGTAAGACTTGGAGGGCTAATGTTGTATTCTAACCAAAGTCCAATTTGCACTAAATATAGCCTCTTGGTATAACCATCCCTTGAGGCTTCAACTTGGTATGTTATTCTTTGCTTTATATCCTGGGATAGTCTATAGTGTTGCTGAGAGGTATGGAATGGCTGCTGGGTTTCACCCCAGACCTGGCTGCATTTCAGAGGGAAGTAAAGTAATTTCCCCAAATATAAGGTTTTTCAAGAACTCTGAGACATTATTATTATACTGCATATTTTTAACATAATGGATTTTTTTTAGTTAGAACAGGAAAATTGATTCAATATGGGAATATATAAAAGTAAGGATTCCCTAACAGTAATATACATAAATTCATTTTGCTTTGCCTAAGCATTATAATAATGACCACATTAATCATTTCTAAGATTTATAGTGTTTTGTACAAAACAAATAACATAATTACAAATTTTATGTCTTCTATGACTTAAACATATCTAAAATAGGCAACTTTGCCTAAAAACTGCCAACTAATAAGATTTACTTTTCCCTATATGGTTAAAATTTAGATTGATGGTCAAATATAATGTCTGTTCTAATATTTGTTCTATCAGACCAAGAAACTACCTAATTCTTTCCTCAAGATTTTTATAAGATTATTTGACTTTATATAAATCATAAATCCTTAGTGTATATTTAAGTATATATATATATATGAGAGTCTAAACAACCGTCCCCCATTGACACTCTTAACTATCTGAGAGTAACCAATTCATCGAAAAGAAAGTTTAAAAAAATCAAGTCTATTAAACATTTCAACTGCACCCACTATAAGCCATCAAAATGTATTCTGATGGATGAATTGAAGCATTTCTTTTATTGGTTAGAAGGAAGTATGCAGCCTGAGCTTGTCCTGCAAATCTATTAGTCAATCAGTTATGGAGGAGTATTGCCTAAAAACACTACTATGGGACAAAGGGTAATTTGAAATCAAAACTTTTATAATGAATAAAATGCTTTTAAGAACCAAATCCACACATGAAGGGCAAAGAAGGGAGTGATATTCTGTCCTGGGGACTCTAAGGAGGACTAACCTTTGTCCTTAGCTCACCTCCAGGTAACAAGGCGCTGAGATCAAATGACAAATAGCTTGAACATACTAAGGTGAAAGAAGGCTGCCCTCCATACACTAGTCTGAAATTCAGCTTGGAATTCTGTGAATGAAACTATAAATTCCTTCACATGAAGGGGAAGCAATGAATGAGGTAATAGCCCAGGCCCTTACATTTTTTTGTACATGGTTATTCATTAAGGTTCATATAGTCTTAGAAAATGAAAATAAAAATTGTCCATGACATTTCCATGGTCAGATTGCTGTTTTTATCTAATCAATTACTCTTCCTGGTCCACATCATTTGGAACAGTGCAGTTCTTAACAATACAGAAACTGACTGAGGCCTATTAGCTGTAGTCTGCGTAGTTCAAAACATGAATTACTAGTACTGAAAAGGAATATTCTAATGAAATCAAGGGCTTTATTTGTATAGCAATGATTTCAAAATAATTTAAAGCAAAATACCCAACAGCTTTCAAAAATGTTCCATCTACTTTCAAAGTTCAGGCCTAGAATTTAGGGACAGCCAAGTGAATTCCAGAAACAAAAAGTAAAACAAATATCATGTGCCACTTTATAACTTTTAAAATGCATTTCACAGAGTAGAATAATTTTATGGAAAAGATTTTGATTCAATCTGGCAATTTGTGTGCCAGGCATCAACTCAAATGAAAATGTCTAAAGATCGGCAATCTGGGATTTTAAAAGCGTTATCTTGGTAGTAAGGCCAAGTGGGAGGGGGTTGGGAGAGGAAATTATATAAAGTATCCGCAGTAGCTATTTTACAAATATTCTTCTTCTGATCACTTAAAAATATCTATTTTCCTAGCCATCCAAAGGTATATTTATTCTGCTTAACTTAACCAACAAGCTACACTTGTTTAGCCAAATTTAAACCATTAACTCACAAAAAGTAACGCTAACATATTGCATTTAAAGGAAAAAAATTAAAAGGTTTCTTCTGTGGCTCTACAACTTGAAATTTACTATATTTACATAACTTTTGTACAACAATTCACATTTGTTTTAATAAACTACATTTCCGGTTTAGGTACATGAGATTTGAAGGGCCTGAATATGTAGGAATGCAAATATTCGGGAAAAATCCAATAGAACAGCTTCAGGTGTAGCTTTTTAAGATAAAAAAGAGTGTCCAGTCATGTTGAAAAATGATTTTGAAATGGAAATGCTCAGTCATTTTGAAACCCTCTTTTTGAGAAATACTGAAAGGCATCATCTAAAATGCCAAATTAACTGTGTGTGATATGTCATATCTAAAAGTGTCTTTGTTACTTTGAGTTTTCTGGAAAAGCAGTTTAGCGAGACCACTAAAAAATCTAGTTCAATGTACAATAACACAAAGCAGCAAAATACGCTTATACTACTTTGTATATAAGAAAATGCATAAAGAATTAGAGTTTCAACACTGTACTTCAGCTTGAAGCTATCTAGAAAAGCTGAGCAATGAATTCTGAAAATTAGACTTTACAATGGATACATGGACAGACTACTGTGCTGTGACTGGCAGTTAATTAAAGTGTTTGATCTCCGTTATTTCTACATAGCATTAACTAATGGGTTGAATTTGGAAGTTGCTTTTTCAATACTAGTATCATAGAAGATAACAAAGGGCCCTGAACTAACAAGTCATCCTATTTTAAGCTTTCAGTAAGATGGCCCAGAAAGAAAAGTTAAAAATATTTATCTCCATTTCCTTGACACCTGGGCTGACTGAACATTTCAAAACTGCAAAGTTTGGTTAAAAAAAAAAAGACCCCTTCCCATATGTTGATAAATAATGTTTGTCTTCTTTGCTTACTGGTCTTGTTTTTTCCAGTATACATTTCTAATTCATTTAAATTTTGAAAATATTATATAATGATTGTCCTCAAAATTCTTTCCTTAGCTCATATGCATAATAAGATTCATTGCCAATATTATTAGTAAGTGACACCTAAGCTTAATATATGAAGGGAGACAGAGTCCATAGCAGTTTCGTACAAGTAAATTCTTTGATTTAAAAAACCTGAATGATCTATCTATCTATCTATCTATCTATCTATCTATCTATCTATCTATCTATCTATCTATCTATCTGATGTGAGCATTAAAAAACAACAATCCATGGTACAGGGATATAAGAATTTCATATTTCCTTCAAAATACTACTACCAAATTGTTGTCTCCAAAGAAACTGCCTCATTTTAGGCCTCCAAATTTGCCTGAATATGTTTACTCCTTCATCACAGGTAAATTCTGCCATGCTGAAAAAGCATACTGCAATGTGTCTTGCAATAAACTTAGCTCTTCTCTGAATGACTAGGAAAATAGTTCGTATCTGCACAACACTCAGATGGAAACTGAAAAATTTTGGCAAAATTCTGGATGCTTCCCAATACCTGAATGTTTGAGGCCAAATATTGACATTTTAGACAGAATTATTGTTTACATTCAGATGTTTGCTACCCTATAAATGCATATGAAGTGATATGTGAAGAGAAGGGGTAAGATGTTTTTAGATTAATTCAATTTAGTACTGTTACTTTGTTGTGTATAAATTCAACTTACTAATCAAGAGTATCCTGTCCCCTTAAAAAACAAAAACAAGCAAAAAACCCTAATTCATAAGTTACTATATCACTGGACAATAAGTATGATAAACAACACAGAGTAAGATACAATTATAATAAATAAATGAAGTTTTGGGAGGGAGGAAATCACCACATTCAGTGAAAAAAAAAATAGCTACTTGTGACATTCTACTTTTGAGAGGTTCAAACACTTATGTCTTAAATTATGTCATTTCTATGTTAGAAAAAAATAGCACTTTCTATCCAAATCATATATGTATATATACACTATTACACATATATACACAATATATACATATGTAAAATATCATATCAGCATTAAATTGCATAAGGTAACAGCTTGACATTAATTTACGATCCCTGATTTTGCATCTAGTATACCAAACTCTTTATAGAATTACAAATATCAGACAAACACGATCAAGCTTCCAGATGTTTTTAAATGTGCAGATTTCTGGCATCAGAGAGCATGTGTAGCCTAATCACTGGATTTCTAAAGTTTTACTTCAGATGCTTGGTGCTGTATAGACACTGCATACACATCTTTTTAATTTTATATTTCCAGTAATTTTCAATTTTACAACTCTTTAACATGTTACATTCAAGTCTAATGAGAATTCTGGGCCTTGGGTAAAATAAGTCTTTTAAATTACCTTTTGAGTCGGTAGATTAAATACCTATTGTTCACAAATATTCCAAGATTTCCATTTTTCAGGATACAAAATGCTAATCACTAAAAATGAGTAATTAATAAGGGAAGATGGCAAAAACTAAAAAACATTTCATGAGCCAGTTGCAAAGTGAAACTTGCCCCAAAGTGCAGCATCCCTTTCCCATAATACTCATTCCGATTTCTGTACTGATACTAACAATATAAAAAAACCTATCTAGATAACCAGTGCTTTTAATTGACCTGGAATTTTCTTTCTTTCTACTTCCACCCACACATTGAATCTGAATTGTTGAGTGGGGGAAAAGTGATCAAGGACAAGTAGCTGCGATTGGCCTGTGGGAGTTTTGGCACCAGCCCCGATACAGGAATAACTGGCATAACCTCCTCCTTTTATTCATTCCCGGAACTTTCCTTACTTACCCAGATCTCTATTGACAGTACCAACCCAAGGGACCCCAAGTCCAACCTGCACAAGTTCTGCTAATGAGGGGTGGGAAGATTAGTATAACCGTTGGGGGAAAAACACCTTGGTCTAACTTACGTTTTGGTTTTGTAACTCAGAAATCTAGGCCCCAGGGGTGACAACATTTGTTTTCTTTTTCAGGATCTCCACTTTATCTTGAACAAGTCCCCAGGTTATCCCACTGCCTGAGAAGGTGCTTCATTCCTGCCTCCACAGTGTTTGGGCAGCCCCTGCTTGTCCCGGAGCCTTCATCTGGGCTGCTTCTCTCTCCGTGTTGCAACAGGCTGGGGACCACACACTCCTCAACCTGACAGGGTGCTTTCCCGAACCCAAACACCCTTAGAATTGATATTCTAACCCAGATAACGGTATTTGCTAGAAGAACTACCAGAAGGGACAGGAGGAAGACGGAAAAGAGGACAGATGGGTAAAGCAGGAAACTCGGGCTTCTCCCGCTATTGCCGGGTCCAATTTATCTCTCCAAGCTCGTTCCTCTTCCTGCAAAAAGGTGAGGGGGGTGCTAACCCACCAGTTTAGCTCCCACGGCTTGCTGAGACTTAGAGCTTGATGTAAAGAACGGGAATAAAGGGGGCAAAGTTTTTTTTTAAAGGCTCAACAAAGTTTTGTTCCAAACTTTTAACGTTAGAAGTAGAACTTTCAAGTGATTACTCCCACCTCCACCACCACCACAATCTTTCCCAGACTGAGCTCTCAGAAGGAGAAAGAGGAAAATTGGGAAGGGGGCGTTCAGTATGTGAGGATCTTTGCTTAGTCCAGGGGCACCTCCCGGGTGTAGAAATGGGACTCACTCGCGACCAATGCGGGCGGAGCCCCGGGCACACATATAGTCCCTTTGGGGGTCAGATCCCCGCTCGCCCAGCCCACTCTCGGCCCTGGAGCACCTCAGAAGGCTCTCCTCCCCTTGCTCTTCCACTTCCCCCTTGAAACCTACCCTAGCCAGGAGTTTTGCTGGACAACTGCCGGCAGCCTGCAACAGCCGCCCCGCCTATCCCTTCCCTGCTTCAGGAATTGAGCAAAGCCGGTTGCGGGTCTGGAAAGCCGGTACCGTAAGTCTCCAGTACCCTCCGGCGTACTTGACTTCCAGCTCCTCCCTGCCCCACAGCCCTATCGACCACCTTGTCCAATGCTAGCTTCTCTAAACCTCCCCCGGCAATAACGGGTTTGGGTGCTCCGGGGCAGAGCCGCTGACCGTCCATAGAAAGCCCAGTCCCAGGAATGATCTTCCCCAGAGAACCCCTGGCTTGAGAGATAGCACAAAGAGGCAGAGGCGAAAGAGAGAGACAGAGACAGCGAGACACACAAAGAGGGAGAACACTGGGTGGCTCGGGCTCCTAATTTTTCCTTAAATCCAATAAAAGACACTACGAAAACTGTGCTAGGGGGAGGGGGGCAAATAGAGCGTGTGCCCCTCGCCTCCACGGCGTGCGAACTCAGCTGGAAGTCTGGACCAGGGAGGGCGAGCAATAGGAACAGAATTGAGGGAGTGGGTCGGAGGCGAGGAGGTTACGAATGGAATTGTGGAGAGGACACTGGTCCCGGGGTGTTTTGAGAGTTAAGGGCGGTGAACGATGCAAGTCTGGCGGTGTCGGGCTTCACTACATCTAGGTGATTAGAAGAAAGTTACTAGGGACTGTGAGGAGTAGGACTGAAGCAAAGGCAGGGAAAGCGGTGAGGACCACTGCTGGAGAATGAGGGGGTGAAGTGGTAAAAGAAAAGGTTGGAGGGGGGAGAAGTCAAAGAAGGAAAAATAAGAGTAGAAGGTAAGGGGGTGGGGGGGACGAGATTTGGAAAGGTGGCTTAGGGTCTAAAGAGGTGCACTAAACTACCCTGGCGGTAGAGAAGGGAAAGTGGAGCTGGGATGAAGGGAGACCGGATTAAAAAGGTGCATCACTCGGAGGTTAGGGGAGCGAGTCAGCCGGGAGCTGGAAAGCACCTCTTTCTCAGTTCGCATTAGAAGGTACAAATGGGGGTGACAGATCCCTGCTTAAAATGGAGGAGTCGGAGCTCTTAGAGAAGGTGTTGGGAGGAACCTTCCACTTATGTTAATGGTAACTGGTAAAGAAGAATCAAGAGAGAAGAATGCATTGCCCTCTTCCTCTGACTGTGTCTGGGGGAGCCGGCTTCCTCACACAAACACACATGAACAGGCACACGCATACCCATTGCCTGATGATGGGGAGTTCAGACGGGCTGCGGTGCTGGGTGAGCAGGAGGGTGGATGCAGGGGTCAGAAGGGCAAGGCAGCAGAGTGAGTCGGCAGCCCCTTCCTTACCTTGAACGCCACGGGCAGGGTCTTGTTACAACGCCAGTGAGAGGGCAGTACGGAGCACAGGAAGTTGGGGCTGTCTGTGCGGACGAGTTCGGCGGGGTGGTCAGCGATGATTTCCACCATGGTGCGGTTGTCGTGCGGCGGGCGCAGCCTGGGCACCGCGGCTGCCGCCGCCGCCGCTGCCGCCGCCGCCGCCGCCGCCGCCGCCGCCGCCGCGGCCGCCGCCTCCTGCTGCTGCTGCTGTTGTTGCTGCTGCTGTTGCTGCTGCTGCTGCTGGGCAGCCACTACCGGGCTCACGTCGCTCATCTTGCCGGGTTGCAGGCTGCTGGAGGGGGGGCTGAACCGCCGACTGGTGCTCGGATCTACGGGAATACGCATCACAACAGCCACAAGTTAGCGAAGTGGCCGGGGGGAGGGGAAGCCGGGTGAAAAAGAAGGGAGAAAAGGAAACCAGCAGGGAGAGAACGAGGGGAGGGGGGAGAAACAAGGGGTGTAGGCGATGGGGTGGAGGAGATAAACGAGATCAAGTTCGATGGAGCCAAAGGCCAGCGAGAGTCTGACACTCGGCGTGGGGGGGCGGGGAGGGGGAGAGTGGAGGTGCTGATCAGTTCGGATTGGCGGGGTGGGGAGAAGAGGACGAGCAGTTCTTTTCCGGAGTCTTTGGAAAAACCGAGGGTGGCAGCCGAGAAGGGGCGCGTGGGTGTGTGTGGCGGCTGGGGGGAGCTTGTGGTTGGAGCGGGTTTAAATGGGGTCCCCTCGGACGCCTGGGTTCCTGGGTCTCCCTTAAGCCCCCCTTTCCCAAAGTCCACTTCAGCGGACGGCTTCTTGTTCAGCAGCGCCCAGCTGGAAACAGCATAGCCCCGGGACTGCCTGCTGCCGCTGCTGCGGCCGCTGCTCTTCCCACAGCTGCCCAGCTGCAGCCTTCTCCTCCGCCTCCACCTCCTCCTCCTCTTCCTTCGCCTCCTCCTCCTGTTGCCGCTGCCGCAGATGCTCCCCCCTTGTGTTCTAGCTCACTCAGATTACGGCTGCTGCTGCTGCTGCGGCCGCCGCCGCCGCCTCTGCTACCCTCCTCAGCTTCAAGGCTCCACTCTTTCTCTCCTTCTCCCCCCCTCCTCTTCTCTCTCGCTCACCAACACCTCCTTGCAACTACTTCTGCTTCTAAGTGCAAGAGTTTCTTTTCCTTCTGATTTTCAAGGTGCCAGGAGGTAAGTTGAGTCGCAGCCGATCTCTAGTCCTAACTTTGCATTGTTGCTGTACTGCTGCTGTCCACCAGCGGGGGAGAGAAACACCAAGGAGGACAAAACCATCTGTCTGTGCCGCAGGTTCGGGATACCGATCCGGTTTGGGTGTCGGTAGATGTGAGAATAGCTCCTAGAGTATAGAAAGGCTTTCACCTTTACTTGTCCTTTTCCTTTCCCTTTTCCTGTCTCCCCTAAAAGACCGGGGAGCACTTTCCTGACCAAATGTATTTAGGAAGCCCAAGAGGTGCTGGCTTGATCCCACAGCAGTGAACTTTTCGTTTTTCTCAAAGTGTCTCTACTGACTTCTTAGTCTGTCTCTCGCTCTTCACCCCCGCCACCCTACCCCACCCCCACCACGGCCAAGAAGGCTTGAGGGAGAAAAAAAAGTTCTTATTTATTTGTTTTTTAAGAAGAAAAGGGAAGAGGGGGTTGAAATATTGGTCAAAAGAATAATTAAAAGAGAAAAAAAGCGTGACTGATGACAGAGGATAAGAAATAAACTTTTTTTCTTACACACTCAACCGTGTGACTGCCAAAGAAGAAGGAAGGATTAAAAAACAGTTGGAAAACTGTCAGTTTGGTGGTTGAAATAGGTTGCAAAAAACTTGCGGGGGGGGGGGGGAGTGCAAATAGGCAGTTCCCCGGTGAGTTTCAGAACCTTAAATCTCTGCTGAGTCTAAAAATGAATAGATTGAAAATGCTCCCCCAATAATTTTCTCTCTCCCAAGTTCAGTGAGTATTTATTTATTTGTAAATCAGAGTTTGAAGCAGGGGGGAGCTACTTTGGATACCCCCAAAAAATTGTGGCAGAAAGGATGAAGGAGCGAGGAAAAATGCCTCAGTTTTTGTCCTAAAATGTGGTTTTTGGAGGCTGGGATTTCTAATGATTAGGTTTTTGTGGTTTATATAGACAGGACTCTCTGGCTAAGGCGATCATTATGCTGATGAGAGTCAGAAGCACGTGGGTGTCTCCAGCCAGCCCTCATACTCTGTAGCCTTCAAAATAAATACAGCAATGTGCTTCGCCCACAGAAGGGGGGAGAACAGTGGGGGGGTGTGAGGGGGAAGAATCTGTTGGAATCAATTTCACCCACGGGAAAGGGGGGTGCGGCCGGGGGGGGGGGTAGAGAGGAGAAGAACCGTTTTCTCCTTTTGCTGGCTACTGCTGCTCTCCCGGCTTTTCATGAACATTTCTCCCCCTAACAACTTGAAGATCTTGTTTTTCACAATATGAAAATCATGAGTTGCCAAAGAAGTTTCAGAGACTCCAAGTAAGGATCGGACACAATCTGCATTTCCTTAAGTGAATGAAAATTCTACAGTATTCCTTAGACTTTCAAAATAAAGTGTAATTGTTTTCTCAAAAAATAAAAAATCTTGCTTAAAATAATTTACATACCCAATAGTAATTTTTAAAAATGTGTGAACACCTCCCCCCACATTGATAACCTATGAAAATCTTCCTGGTAATTTCTAAGGCTTCGCTTCAATTTACTACTCTAGTTAAAAGGTTGGATTGTATTTAGGTTAGAGGGTCTGTGTTTGGAAGATGTTGGGGGCGGGGGAATGCAGAAGGCGTATATGAGGGGCATTGGGCTCTTGGTGGTGTTGACTTTGAAACTGGTTTCAAGCCTGAGATAAACTCCGAGGGCTATTTTTAAAGAGACTCGGAAACAAGAAGTCCTGGAAGATTAAAAAGAGAGCCTAAGAAAGTTGCGCGCGCGCGCGCGCGCGCGTGTGTGTGTGTGTGTGTGTGTGTGTGTGTGTACACGCAAATCAGAGGAATGCGCTTCCTCGGACCCAGATTGTACATACTAAAAAAAAAAAAATCCTCTTTGGAGACATTCTTTTCTTCTCCTTCCCTATCGATCCCTACTTTCTCCTTTCCTTTTTGCACTTTCCTTTTACTCTTTTTACTAATTTACACTTTGTGCATCTGCTTCTCGACTCCAAACCTTACACACAGATACACACACACATGCAAGCACAAACTTCCTTTCCCTTTCCCCTCCCTTTTTCTCTCTGCCTTCCTACAGTGGTTACTGCCGCTGACAAGTTCTCCAAAGAAGAGAAACATACAAACGCAGCCGCTCTCAGAAATAACTCCTTTTTTCCCATTGACCCCCCCCCCCCCCCACATCCCCATTCGTAAGTCTCCCCACCCCCAACATGGGACCGGTTACCCAAGCTTTGGTGGGCGAAGGTTTGTGGGGTTGTCTGAGTCAAGTTTATTGTGCATCGAATTGTTTGTACGTCGGCATGTACGGTTTTTGTTTTGTTTTGTTTTTTTGTTTTTTAATGATCTTTTTTGGTCACAGGGGAGAGCTCTAATTCTGGGCACTGTTCACTGTTTGCAAACACCGCGGTCGATTTTCCCCTTGCCTGAGGCTGCCGTCCTGGAAGAGGAAATTCTATTTTCTTTTTCAAAAACCAAAAGATAGCCCTCAGTTTGTCACTGTCCCTTCCCTTGTCCCCCACCTTTGGGGAGAGAGGGCAAACAATACCATTCCCTACATTGGTAGAAATCTCTTGGTATCAATCAAAATGAAATTGCGCCGGGGATGCAAAATGCGAAAGAGGGGAGGCGTTGCAGGAAGTGAAATTATTCCTCTGGTTTAAGGGAAATAGGAAGCTTAATAACCAACAACCCAGATGAAAACCATGCCTTCTCCACTCTGATGTCCTTTGCCCAGAAGAACAACTGAATTAGAAAAGGGTGAAGGAGAATTTCAACACCCATTTTCAATTGAGGGAAAGCTGAGCTTTTCTTTTTTTAAAGGAGATTTAGGGCAATTTGAAAGTTTAGCCAATGACAGTGAGGACTTTCCCTCTCCTTTTCCTTCAGTGTTTTACCTTTAAATATGCTTTAACATCAAGGATAGAATAAGAGTTTGGGGATAAATAGTAAAAGTAACTGAGGTATAACTTTACCCTATCTACAAATAAAACTCATGAAAGAGGGGTAGGGCAATTAGGGAGAATTTAGTGAATGTCAAAATTATTTATTTTAATTAGTCACATCCGGTAGCTGAGTTTTATAGACACCCTCCCTGTCCTCCCCCTATTTCACATTTCTGTAGAGGGAATAGAATCAGCTATTGGAAGGTACTTGTCTCGATCTCTTAAAATATCCTACAGTTATTTATAATGTGGAAATGAAATTTTCCACTGAATACTCTAACAAAGTTTCAGGTATCTGGCACGGGTGATTTTTCAGGCTCCTTGCAAAAATATCCTGCTGAACATTTACACTTTCAACTGGAACTGAGTGAAGCCTGGAACGGATCTCTTGGCTCAATGCATTATTTTTAAAAGAAGAAAAAAATTTAGAAACCCCTGAATAAAACCTCCCCTGGTAATAAAAGGCGCATATGAAAACAGTATGGAATTTTAAATATAAATGTACATGTATAGCTAGTTATGACTTTCATGCTCTCACAATTCGGTTGTGATTTTCTCTTCCCAGAAAACACGAGGTCACAGTTTTCCTCAGATTCTTCTCAGGGAATACTCCTCTTCTTGATTCTGTTTAGTGGTGTCAGAAAGCAAATAGCCTTAGCAGAGACGTATCGGCATTGAAAATCATGTACGGGAATAGGCCAGCAGTGAAAAGATAATCCTCTTAAAATTGGTAGGAGTGTCCAGCAATGATACCTAGTGATCTGCTATCCTAACTTTGCTGATGAAAAAAGTGAGGTTTGAAGAGGTCAGATTATTTGTCTACTCAAGTACATCAATCCCCAAAATGGTAATAGATCATGTCTCTGCATCCAGCTTGCCAGTCCTAAACTCTAGACAGCATTCTGTATTTTTGTGCTGTGAATTTCATCATCAAAATGGCAGTGCATAAAAAGTCAACTTTAATGGCTTTCCAAATAGAGTAAATCTTTAAAGCATTTTTCAAGGGATCAACTAATAAAAACTTAAAGTTCCTAGGTGGAAAAACCTTTTAGTATAATGGAAAATTATGGATGTGTTGATGGGGCCTAAAATTCAGGATATATCAAATGGGAAAGCTTTGTAAACAGGAATTTACTAAAAGGGCTTTATTTCATACCAGATGGTGTGATTGTACAGTCATAATAACACCTTCACTAAGTGTGCTGCTAATATTTGTATCATTGAAAACTATCTTATGCTAATTAATAGCTCACATTTATACAGCTTTTTGAGGTTTATAAAGCACTTTCCATATGTTAACTCATTTGATCTTCACAACAATCCTGCAAAGTAGGTTATATTATATTGTCCCTGTTTGACAGATGACTAAGACCAACAGAGGTTAAGTGACTTGGTAAAGATCTCCCATCTAGTAGGTATCAACATCAGTATTTGAACTCAGGGCTTCCTGATTCCAATTTCAGTACTGCATTCATTGTGCCACCTAGCTCCCACAAAGAGAAAACATCTAAGGACCAGAGCAGAATGTAACAGCAGTAAGGATCAGGTATTTGATATGATTGATCAATCACTCAACAACAACTTATTCAGTACCTACTATGTGCCAGGCTTTAGGAATACAAATTTGAAGTAGTTCCTGCCCTGAAGGAGTTTATATTTTACTAAGATATACAATTTCTGTCTGCAAACTGCCTAAAAAAACCATTTAAACATGAAGAATTTTAAACATGGACTAATTATTTTGTGCATGATTCCAAAATTCATTCTTGACTGATATTTTTTTACTGTTCACCAGTTGTTTTGAATGTCTGTGTATACTATACAGCTTTCATTTTTTAGTTGTTGTTAAGAAATTAAGAGAGAAGGAATTTTGATATTATTTGAAAGGAACAGGCTTTTTGCTTGATGCCTTTATCAATTAATCAGTTAAGAAACATCTATTAAATTTCTTCTGTGTTCCAAGAACTGTGGTAGGTGATAGGGATAAAACTAAAAAATTAAACAGTCCTTGCCCTCAAAGAGCTTACATTCAGAGGTAAGGTGGTGAGGGGAAAGAACAATAAATCTTACCAATGCTTTTACTAGTGCATAGACTTTTCACTAGCTTCATCCTCACTAAATAATAATAGCTCACATTTCTATAGCACTTTAAGGTTTGTATACTGCTTTACAGGAATTATCTCATTTCAGCCTTGCAACAACTCAGTTCATATTTTACAACTAAGGGAAATAAGAATCAGAGAAGTTAAGTTACTTGCAGAGTCACACAGCTAGCAAACTGTTGAGTCAGGATTTGAATCCAGTTTTTTTTCTGACTCCAGGACCAATCCTCTTTGATCCCATGGGTGGATCATGTTTTAGATTTTAATTAAATTTTCCACTAACTCACTGTCTGGACTATTTTTAACAGCTAATTTTTTTTCAAGGCTGTGGACCCATCTATAATTATAATAAGAAATAAAATATTTGTCGTGGGAGACTCAGGATTGTAATACTGCTCTCAGGTATCCTAGTTACTTTGTCCAATGGTCCATGGTGATCTTTTATAATAAAGGCATGCAGTGTTGTTATTAAGGTAGACTTTTGGTATAAGAACTTTAATTATTGTACTTTATCATCAAGTTGAATACTTGTTTAGTTAATCTCTAAGTATGGTGCTCAAAAATGGTAAACTTTGCATTAGCCTAAAATAGCAATTTACTCAAAGGTACCCTGTTGGCATGAAAAAATTCATGCAGTTTCCAAATGCATATAATCTTTTACCAGTTAGTGGAGGGCAAATAATAGCAATATATTTTTATGGCACTTCAAAGTTGGCAAATCACTTTCCATACATGGTAATACTGATCAGTACTAATTGTACAGTATACAAAATCGGCCCTGTAGTTGGCAGCATTCCAAGGTACTACAGCAGTGCTGGAAGGGTGCTGAAATATTTAAACAGTATTTTATGAAGCTCTGCAATCAAACCATGATGGGTTGCCTCAAATCAAAGGTTTCTTTTGTTATTTCTTATGGCATGATAATAGTCCATCATATTCATAAGCCATAATTTGTTTGGCAATTCCCCAATTGATCAGCACCTCTGTAGTTTACACATGATGAAGGGCATAGTTTCAGAGAAACCTGGGAAGACTGCATGAATCAATGCAAAGTGAAGTGTGCAGAACCTAAAGAATAATTTATGCAATAACTACAGTGTTAATAGAAACAAAACAACTTTGAAAGACTTTAAAATTCTAATCAATACAATGGCCAACTTCAGGTCTGGAGGATGGATGATAAGGAATGCCATCCACTTCTTGATAAGCAGAGGTGGTGGATTGTGTTGCAGAATGAGGTGTATTTTTACATGGCCAGTGTGGGGATTTGTTTTAACTATGCACATTTGTTAAAACAGTTTTGTCTTTGCTTTTATTTTTTCCAATGATGGAGGAGGGGTAATGGAAGGAGGGAAAATAAATGCCGCTAATTGAAAAAATAAAATTTAAATTAAAAAAATGAAGGCTCCCTGAATTTTCCTATATTCAGTATATTGCCACTACCCAAAGGATTGCATTGTTTCTCCTCAATAGAAATTTTAAGACTATAGCCTGACCCCTTTATTATCTCATGTGCCCTATCTTCAGAATGAGTCATACACATCATAACTCTTTCAGGAAGAATGCAAAATCTACTTTAATACAGGGTAAATTATATATTGATAAGCAAGATTCAGACACAGCTTAGTCCACTAGAATTTGGTATGGCTTCACATATAAGTCCATCTCCTTATTCCAACCTCAATGAAGGCAGCAAACTATTTAAACTTTTTATTTCATCCAGTACTGTGCTCTGCACACAATAGGGGTTTAATTTTTTTTGGTTGAATTTTTGAACCTGTTTCATACCTGAGTTAACTAGACCTCTTAGCCTCAGTCCTTGGGGATACCAAGTCATATCTGGAAAGCATCTTTAGTTAGAGGTCAAAACTGCTTGCCACTCAACTTCTCAGGGTGATGGTGTTTCTTCTAGGGTGGCATCCACAAACTCTTCAACAAGGTTCTTTTCCTAAGTCCCCCTGTTTAGGTTAATTTCTGGAATACTTTTCTTCCTTCCTTCCTAGCCTTCATTAAGTCCCCCAAACAAAAATATTTTTTTTTTGCTGTAATTTTCTGGCCTTGAATTATCTTCCTGAAGCTCCTTTTTTTTTTTTAATTAAAAAGATTTTTCTTCAGATTATGTCTATCAAGTCATGTTTTCTTCCAATGCACATTTCTTGTCATAGAGCTTTATCTCTCTGACCTCAAGACCTCTACACCACTGTCTTTATTCAGCCAACTCTGGATCGTTATAGATTCACCTTCAAGGTCATTTATGTATCACATCTGCAAAATAACTTTTGCCTCAGTCAAACACATACAATTAAATTGCTGTTAGGATAAGGAAGGTCCTTGCATTTGGATTTCCTTTAGACTTGGCTTCTGCATTCTGTTAGTGGCTATACAAGAACTCATCATCCTAAAAGGTAACTTAAACCTCTTCTGCCAGCTTCTGTAGAATTCAGTTTTTGACAAAGGATCAGTTGACCTCAATGATATACTTAGACTGCACATTCTCATAGGAGAGGAGACAGCAAATATTAATCACAGAGAAGAGAGGATCAGAGCTTGGTGCTGTGGAAAGAGCAATAACTTCAGAGTCAGAGGACCTGAGCTCAAATATTGCCTCTAATACTTACTAAGTCACTTAATCTCCCTAGTTGTCTCATTTGCAAAATTTGGGGATTGGACCAGATGGTTTCTAGTTCACTTCTAGCTGACTTACTATGAGCCTATGATCCATATAATGCTAGGTATGAAAGGATGATTGTACTGTTAGAGTAAGCAGGCCTGTCCTCCATGGTCCTTTTTCAGTTATTCAATGATCCATCCATCCTCACCCCAGGGATCTAACTCAGATCAAGAAATAGTTGATTCCTCTAGAGAATATAATTCGTTGAGTTTTGGCTGGGAAGTGGGGGTGGGTGTCTTCCTATTAAATTTCAGTCTATTACTGACTAGTTGTAGTACTTCAAAACTTAATGTCGAATTTTCTTCCAAAGAATGAATGAGTGAATCATATTAGAATGTTTGATTGTAGAGGTAACTTTATTGAACTGAATATCAGTTAAATAGCTGAAATATCAACACTGAGTGAAACATATAATAACCATAGATCTTAACTAAATTGTTTGTCAGTGGTATGGAAGATATGTTGCATAGAGTTCAAGTAGAAAAATTCCTCCTAGAAAAGTGGGTAAATTGTTGGATTTAAGATGTTGATTGTTTCCTTTTTAAATATAATAGGTGATTAATAACTGCTGATTCATTAATTGGAATAAAAAGAACTCTTTTTCAATCCTGTCTCAGCTATTTCTGCCTTTATAAGCCTGGGTAAGTCATTGAACTTGTCTGGTCCATGGTTTCCTTACAATTAAAGTAAGGGAACTGGCTAGCTGACCTCAAAAGTCTCTTCCAGTTCTAAAACTTTACTCCTAAAAACAAACAAATAAATAAATAAAACTATACTTCTTTAGATTGAGTCTTTTGACAGAACACAAAGTAAAATGGAGATTTAAGTGTTTAATTTACTTAATGGCTATAGCGCCAAATTCATATACTGCAGATTTAGGGGGGAAATTTTTTTCCATTCACCTAGATTTGCAAGCAGAGTGACATCCTTGACTTGTTATTCTTCCACACTACACATTATACAAGTAGTTGCTATATATCTCTCCAATCTTATTCTTTTTCCCCCACCTGCTCCAAGCCTTCATCACCACTCACCTGGACTTTTGGAATAGCTAACTAATTGGTTCCCCTTCCTCAAACTGAAGCCATACCATCTTCCCTGACACTCATACTTGTCCTTTCACTCACACTCACCCCACATATTGGATCAGTTACCAAACCCTACCTTCACAAAATATCTCAAATACTTTCTTTTCTCTTTACTCCCACAGCTACCATCTTAGTTTAGGACTTCATAACCTATCCCCTGAATATTTTGTAATGGCCTCTCAACTGTCTCTCTATGTCAAGTCTCCATCATTTAAAATTCATCTTCCACATAGCCAACAACATGACTTTCTGAAAGTGCAGGTCTGACCATGTTACCAACACTCCACTTGAAACTCCAATGACTTCCTATTATTTCTATAGTCAAATATGAATCTCTCTGTTTGACATTTAAAGCACCTCATAACCTGGCCCCATTTTACTTTTCCTGATTTAATATAATGACTCCCCTACATGCACTTTAAGTTTCAACCAAACTTGCCTCCTTTGTTCTTCTTCATCCAGGATATTCCATCTCTTGTTTTTGCCCTTTTGTCCCCCATGCTTGCACTAGCTGTCTCCCATGCTCCTCACTGCATTTCTTGGAATCACCTTCTGCAGGAGGCCTTTACTGAGCCTCCCTAGCTACTGATATCTTCTCTCCTTTGCCACCAAAGTTACGTTGAATATTTTTATATGTACTATAGATATGCATACAGATTGAATATATGCTCTTTGAGAGCAAGAAGTGTTGTCTTTTATCACCAGTGTTTTGTACCTAGAAGGTTATTGATAAATGATTACTAATTTTTTAATTATATAGTCTAGAAGTCTACACTATTACTTTAAAGTTTTGGCCAAAATAACAACTTCTGGTTATTCAGGAATATGACATTGTTATATATTCTAAAATGTTCATGGATAATTAGCAAATTATTATAAACACATATAAACAGGTAAGAAAAAGTGGGTAGTTTCTATAGTGAATAGGTTGAAAATATTTTGAAACAACATTTTTTGATCATTCATTTATAGGTCTATCCTCAGCTGTATTTTAGAAAATCCAATCTAGTTCTGCCTGCAAAACCATCCTTTGCCATCAAAAAACTTACATTCTATTGGGAGAAAACATTATTCATACAAAATATTTGCCAAGTGATTTCTAGGTGCAAGGAACTAACAAGTGTAGGGATTAGGATGTACCTCCCGTAGCAGCTGACACCTAAGATGAACTTTGATGGGGGCCAGGGATTTTCTGAGATGGAGGTGAAGAAGAATGGGTTTTGAGTATGGGGGACAGCATGGAGATCAAAGATAGAATGTCATGTACAGCATAGAGGTAACTTGGAATGAAACATACAGTGAGTGCACGAAGAAGAAAAAATACACACCGACTAGTAGGATGAGGAGTGGGACATTAGCCATTGGTGGAATAGAATTTCTGCCTCATTTTGTTCTGAAAATTGAATCAGCTAATTAACAATTATAAATGTCAATGAAAGTCTTTTTGTTTATTTGCTGGTTGCACTTCATATTTAGATCAAAGTAGGAAGAAGGAGGTTATTAACTTGAATCATTCAATAATGGAGGCTTGTTTAAAAAAAAAAAAAGGTTGCCAGAATAGCCCTCAGAATTCTCATTATCTCTGAATGATTAAAGTTCAGGGGAGGAAAGGAAGAAGACTAAAACATAGAACTCAAAAGAGCTTTAGAAATTGCTTAGTCCAAGCACTCTCATCTTGTAAGTCAGGAAACTGAAGGCCAAAGAAATAAGGTGACTTGCCCAAGGTCACACAAGTTATAAGTCACAGAGCCAGGATTCAAATTCTTGTCCTTTGAGTCTAAATTCAATGCTCTTTCTACTTCAGTATATGAGAATGGTGATGCAGGAGGTAGGATGGACATGGTTAGAGAGTGGGGACTGAGAAAGGATGGGAAAAGAGAGAAAAAACTGAAGGGTAAAAGAGGGAGAAAATGGGGTGGCTAGGTGGCGCAGTGAATAGAGCACCGGCCCTGGAGTCAGGAGAACCTGAGTTCAAATCCAGCCTCAGACACTTGACACACTTACTAGCCATGTGACTTTGGGCAAGTCACTCAACCCCAACTGCCCTCCAAAAAAAGCAAAAAAAAAAAAAAAAAGGGAAAAGGGAGAAAAAAAGAATTATTTGGACTAGTTCACTGCCTTGCAGAAATAGGTAAGGGGGAAATATGAGGGCATAAAGCCGGCAAAGGAATTAGAATATCCCATCCTTTAGAGTCCCTCCACCTCATCTTGTATAGTGAAGAACATATGACTCAAGCATCAATTTATATAGCTAGAATTCAAGCCTCATATGATTTTCCCCCTTAAATCTTAACCCATCTAGATCAGATAAATTGCATTCTGGCTTATTGATTTCTGGTTTGTTTGTCGGGACGATAGAAAATCCAATGACAATTGAGTACCAAAAACTAGAACTAAGTTTTCTAAAAACAAACAAAAAAACATTTGTGTAGGACTGTCACTATTAGATAAATATTCATGAAGAACTATTGAAGTCCAGTCTTATTTCCTTAACATACAAAGTCTAGCTTCAACATATGTGGATCAAAGAAATAGTCATCAGTCACTGAAGGATAATGGCAATTGAGTAAAGGTATCTCAAGATCCTATGATCCTCATATGGATCTATATTAATAACAAAGAATAATACAAACTAATGAACACAGATTTTGGATCTGATTTCATATCTTTGTTGCACAAATAAAATTCAATTCAACAAGCATTAAGTACCATTATGTACAAAGAACTTCTTTTTAATTGTTGTGTTCTCTCTCTCTGTCTCTGTCTCTCTGTCTCTCTCTTTTTTGCTTTTTGGAGGGGGCACGGCAGGGCAATTGGGGTTCAGTGACTTGTCCAAGGTCACATGGCTAGTAAGTGTTAAGTGTCTGAGGCCGGATTTGAACTCAGGTCCTCCTGACTCCAGGGCCAGTGCTCTATTCACTGTGCCACCTAGCCACCCCCAGTGTTGTGTCCTTTATGGAGAATCTATGGCTATGTTATGTCTACTGAATGTTCAATTCTCAGTCTGATTTAAGCTTTGCAGAACCATTAAGATGAGTTTGATTGATTGAACAATCAATAAAGTACAAGCAATGTACATCTCATTTCATCACAATTAAGAAAATTTAATGAAAATTAAGAAGAGTTATAATAGTTATTTAGAACTCATGTATACTTGTCCTTCTATTTTTATCTAAAAATATAACCCAAGCCATAATTAGCTGCTATGAAGATGTCTATGGTACAATTAAAGACTGTGATTCCATGCCAGGTACAAGTAACTGGAATGTTTTTAGAAAATGATACTAAGTTCACAAAATAGCTGAATAAATTTGAAAGCCCATATCTCCTTTTATGTCAAAGATACTAATTTGTCCTAAATGGATGTAAGATACTAATGAATGAAATAAAAGTGAAAACTTCTCAGGTAACATTCCAGAATTCTGAACAAAATTGTAATAAAGTACCAAAGACTTAGTAACCTGGGCTAGGACCCTTGCCTTACTTCCCTGGTCATAAGTTGAAGTTTTTGCTCAGACCCTGCAAATTTAACCATAGGCCCAAATGTTCCAGACTTGTTTTCCACTGACCACCATCTGATCTGTTACAAATATAAAATTGGAACTCCTGCTGCAAAACTCTGGGCAGGTCACCATGTCCTAAAATCCCCATGATTCATAAAATATTGTCTTATGTCTATATTGATATTGTTAAAACATTTATCTCCTGCTTTCATATCTAAATTGATACCAATAACATATTTTGTCTGTTTCCATGTCCGCTAAATATGTGCCTTCTGCTTTTTAATATTACTGACATTTCATCTGCAAATGCCAGCAGATTTTTGCGGTTAAGATTGTGCACCTCAGTTCCTAATTAATGGGAACAGGACAGAACAAGGGAGGGGGAAAGGGGGTGGTCTTTTGTGTATATAACCAAGTTTTGTATTTCGTATTTTGCCTCTCCTACTAGACTGCCTCTAGTAGTGAGACCGCCCTTCTTGAAAAAAGAAATAATTAAATAAATCCTTCCTGTCTCGACTTGCAAATATCTCTGCTTATTTTATTTTGGGCAAGGACCATTCTTGTCCCACACACTAATAAGAAGCTATTGACTTGAAGAATCCTGACTATCAGGTATAAAGAGGCAGTGATTTGCTATGGCCCAGAACATTCCTGAAAAAAGGGAACAATTCATTGTGATTAAAGAGGCTAAGTCTTGGTAATAGAGATGTAACCGGGGAACAGGCTCACAATAACCTATTCTCTCAGCTTGTCACAGAAAGACCCTAAAAGTTTCATCAAAAACAAACCAAAAATACCAGATCTTAAACCATTATATAGCAGTAATGATCAAAACAATCTGATACTGGCTAAGAAATAGAAAGGCAGATCACTGGAACAGAATAGATGTACAATTTACAGCAGCAAATGATTGTAAGAACCTTCTATTTAACAATTGTAGACTTAAGTTTTGGGGATAAGAATTCATTATTTGGTAAAAATTGTTGGGAAAGCTGGAAAGCAGTTTGGCAGAAATTGGGCATAGACCAATATCTTACACCATTTACCAAGGTCAAAATGGATACATAAACTAGATATAAAGGGAAATCTTACAAGAAAATTTGAAGAACATGGATCATATTACTTATCAGACTTATGGATAGGCAAACAACTTATGAATAAACAAGAGATCGAGAGCATGGGGAAATATAAAATGGATAATTTTTATTATGTTAAATTAAAAGATTTTTGTACAAATAAAACCACTTTTGATCCAAGATCAAAAACCAAGATTTTTGAACCAATATCACAAGGAAAGCAGAAAATTGGTGTGTATGTGTTTAGGGGGAAGAGGGGAATTTGTAGACAGTTTCGAAGATAAAGGTCTCATATCTCAAATATATAAAGGACATTGTCAAATCTATAAGAATATGAGTCATTCCCCAAATGATAAAGGGTCAAAGGATATGAACAGACAGGAAGAAATGATTTATAGTCATATGAAAAAAATGCCCTAAATCATTATTGATTAGAGTAATACAAAATAAAACAATCTTGAGACATTCTTTCACATCCATAAGATTGGCTAAAATGATAGAAGGGGAAAGTGACAGATGTTGAAGGGGATGTAGGAAAATTGGTACACTAATTGATGGAATTATAAACTAATCTAACCATTTTGGAGAGCAATTTAGAATTATGCCCCAAAAGTTATAAAGCTGCCTATACCTTTTGACCCAACAATACTACTATTAGGTCTGTTTCCCAAGAAGATTAGGGGAAAAGGAAAAGAATTTATATGTTCTGGGGCAGTTAGGTGGCATAGTGAATAGAGCACCGGCCCTGGAGTCAGGAGGACCAAAGTTCAAATACAGCCTCAGACATTTAACACAGCCCTGTGACCTTGGGCAAGTCACTGAACCCCAATTGTCCTGCCTTACCCCTGCAAAAAAATCTATATGTTCTAAAATATTTATAGCAACTCTCTTTGTGATGGCAAACTAGAAATTTCAGAGATGCCCACATTTCAAAGATTCCCATTGGGGAATGGCTAAACAAGTAGTGTTATATAATTGTGATGGAATACTACTGTGCTATGAGAAATTATGAGCTTGATAGTTTTAGAAAAAGCATGGAAAGATTTTCATGAAATAATGAGGAGGGAAATGAGCAGAACCAAGAGCATGCTATATATAGTAACAGTGATATCCTTTTAAGAACAACTTTGAGCAATCAAGTCGTTTTAATTATTATAAATACTCAAATTAAGTACAAAGGATCTATGAAGGAAGATGCTGTCTGCATCCAGAGAAAGAACTGATAAGCAGAAGCATATATAGTATGGTTATATATATATACATATATATGTATATATATACACACATATATACATACATACATATATATTATACATACACACATATATTTGTGTCTAATGGTAGTCATCTCTAGTGTGGGAATGGGGGAGGGAGGGTAATAAAGTTCATTATAGATTTAAAAAGAAAAGCAAGTTGTGCATAATAGATGGGCAGTTTCATGTGCAATCCTCTTTATTTCTATTCTACTTGTTATGGAAATGCTTGTTTTATTTCTTAAGTTCAGATTTTTTTTTTTAAAAAAGCTACCTGCTCAAAGAATTTCATAGCAGCACTATTTGTAATGAAAAACTAGAAGCAATCTAAATAGGGTAAGGGTTAAATAAGTTGTGTCTAAACAATGTAATCAAAACTAAGAAGTATGACAAATACAAAGAAATCCAGAAAAGATCTTTATAAGGTAATTTGAGACAGGAAAAAAAGTAGAACTAGAAAAATTTGTACTATGATACATATAAGAAAAAGTGAACAAAGATGTATGGGGGGAAAATGACACCTAAAAGAGACTTTGAGGGGGTGACTGAAAAGTAATGTTTTAAGCACTGAAATACATATATTTAAATATAAAGTTACAAAGCGTGTCTTTATTTTTATTGTTTAAAATGTTTATGATAAATTATTTTAAAAAACAGGTGCATTTATGTAACAATAACATAGCAAATTACTTTTCCCAATTATTCATATAGCTTTGGAACCAATTCACCCTTTGGTCCAAACACTTATTTGGCTAGATTCTGCCCTAAACATACCATATCTTGACTATTGTGTTCAATTTGGGGCACCAGATTTTGGAGGTCTCTTACAAATATCCACTGAACAGGGCACAGAGGAGGGTGTCACAATAATTAAGGGACTGGAGACCATGCTAAGAAGGATTGATTGAAGGAACTGAGGATGTTAGCTTAAAAAAAGAAAAGACTTAGAAAAAAGGGAGGGAAGTATAGAAGCCAAGACGGAGAAAAAAGATCTTTGGACTTGGAGTCAGAAGACCTTGAGTTCTTGTACCTGTTCTATGTGACCTCAGGCAAGTAACATAACCTCTTTGAATCTCAGTTTCCTTATCTGTAAAATGGAGATGATAATGTTTGTACTACTTACCTCACAGGGTTGTTGGGGGATAACATTTTGAAAACCTTAAAGTGTTATGTAAATGTAAGTTTTGTTAAATTAAATTGGATAGGTAGTGTGTGACCAAATTATTGGAAACCTTGAAAGAGTCAAGAAAATTATCCTGGTTGTGTTAGGCATTCAAGAGTTATAGATTCTTGAGAGATATAATGTTAATGAGAAGTAAGATCTTCCATGCCCATTAATAGGTCTCACACAGAGCCCATTAAGAGAAACTTGCTCAGTGGAGGCTTGCTTAGAGGAAGGCTTTCACACCTTTTGCTAATTTTTAATTAGGCACTGAATGATGAGAGTTGTGATGCCTTCTATCTTTGAGAAGTATGTATATATTCTGAGTTGGTATTTTGCTTTGGGGGCTCGCTTATGAGGATTTTGTGATTCCCTGGCTGAGATTCTGAGTGGTCACGTGTTCAAAGTTCCCCACCTGCTCAGATGTAAAGGCTCTCTCGATCCAGGGATGTATGTAAAGTATATAGTTGATTCAGGCAGTCAGAGTCCTGTCTGTTGGTCTTTATTTCTTGCTTGTATTTTCTCTATTTGTATTTTCTCTGAAGTTCAAGGTGCTGACTTTTCCCCTGAACTAGTGAATGTAATTAAAAAAGATTGTTGACCCTTTAAACAGCCATCTTTCCTAGTAAAGCAGATCTAAGAACCTGTGCTAGCGGCCATCCTGGGTATGCAGTATGGTTGCCACTACAAGAAGGTAGTATGATTTTTATGTATGTCCTGGTTTATGAGTAGCAACAAAAAAGTAAAAGAATATTCTCATGTCTCTTGGGAGGTCCTCTATTCATCCTACACCTCATCCTTTGGATCCTCTGATAGGCAAGCACATGAGATATTATGTATAGCTGTATCCACACCCAGCATTAAAAGAGTGATTTTTTACGCTCTGACATCATGTTTAAGCAAACATAAAATCCCTGACCAAATTGAGGAAAAACAGGCTTATTATTCATATTTCCCAGTTAGGGAAACCAGAGTATTAGTGGTAAAACAACAACAACAAAAATCAGTGCCCTTCCTCCCCAGTGATCACAACAACATGCCTCTAGCTGAGGCACTGTTTAATTAAGGTCTTGGGAGAAACTGAGTCACAAGTGGATTGATTTAACCCAGGATGAATACCAGAACTATGGCAAAATATGGAACAAATGCTTGTCATCCTCCAGTATTTCCATTCCCTTCTAATATAGTGAATTTCCAGAACATTTAAATTATTTCAAATGCTATTAAAATAAAATTTACTCTTCTTAATTCATATACACTTACAATGAATACATGCTCAAAACTCGACATTGTTAACTTTTTAACTAATGGTAACCCTCACTAGGGTTAGAAATTAAAGAAGAATTTGGCTCACAGTATGCATGTGGATAGCATATTCTTTTGTGTATGTGTAATAACTTTATCTGGCTGTAAGGTCTCTTTCAGAAGAAATGGAAATACAGATGATTGGTTTCTGATGCTGTGATTTAGGAAAGGCAGAAGGGGTGCCTTTTTTGGTGTCTACATGACTTTTAAAAGAATCTAGTCGGGGGGCAGCTAGGTGGCAAAGTGAATAGAGTACCAGTCCTAGAGTCAGGAGGACCTCAGTTCAAATCTGGCCTCAGACATTTGACATTTAACTAGCTATGTGACCTTGGGCAAGTCACTTTACCTCATTTGGCTTGCCTTCCCCCCCTTAAAAAAAATCTAGTCTGTATAAAGAGAGAATTGGAAACAGGAGAGACCTGAGACAGGAAGACCAATTGCAGCAATGCAGAGAGGCTTTTGAAATAGTACGGGTGAGAAGTGAGGAGAGTGTCAACAAGGGATGGTGGCTGTATGAGTAGAGAGAAGGGGACAGTTGTGGAAGATATTATAAAGGTAGAGTGGGCAAGACGTGTCAACTGATTTTAATTTAATTAAGATAATTAAATGAAAATACTTTGCCAATGGAATAATTAAAATACTTCACCAATACTTAGAGCTTTCTACAACAATTAATTTTTTAAAGTAGATTGTTGATATTTTATTCATTTTTTGGTCATGTCTGACTCTATGACCTCATTTAGGGTTTTCTTGGCAAAGATGGTACCATTTTCTTCTCTAGTTCATTTTATAGATGAGGAAAGTGAGGCAAACAGGATTGACTGACTTGCATAGATAGTGTCTGAAACCAGATTTTAACTCAGGAAGACTAGTCTTCCTGACACTAGGACCAGCGCTCAATTCACTGTACCACCTAGCTGCCCATGTTCAACTCACTAGATGTATCTTTTTAAGTAAACAAAATAGTTTACATGATTAGATGTTTACAAGGGAGTTTGGAAAGAAATGATCCTACTGGTATCGCTGTGAAAGTAGACAACAAAACAGGAAAACAAAACAAAACACACAGATATAAATAAAACCCTCTCAAGTTTTATTCCAGTGCTGATATTATTTTTCTTTCTGTACTAAATAATTACATGATTCAACAAATCACCTCAAATCAAAGTTTATAGAACTTGACAAAAGTCTCACGAAGGGAAGAGAACAAAGATGTTTTAGCTCTAAGTACACTACTCATTCTAATATATCACACAGAGTCTCTAATACCAGTCTCACTATTTTTAAGATGTTAAGATAGCTTATGGTGCATATAATTGAGCAAATGTTTTGGATCTATATTTGATTTTCTATGGTTTCACAAGTCCAGATATGTTTTATTTTCTCTTTTTCAACTTTGTTGAAAATCTGGATTGAATCTAGAAGATTCATTTGAAAAAAAAACCTCTAACTTTTTCTATTTTTTTCAACCAGGCATCCAACAAGCATTCAAGTGCTTACTACATGCCAGTTATTTTGCAAGGCACTGTGGATACAAAGACAAAAATTGAAGTTCCTGCCTTCAAGGAGCTTATATTTGATTGACAAAAACAACATGTACATGTAAAAGTATATATGAATAATGTAAAACATATATATAAGATAATTTTAGGATGGAGGATACTTGTAGCTGGGAGGATCAAGAAAGATTTCACGTAGAAGGTAGTGCTTAAAGTAAACTTTGAGGGAAATTATGGATTCTAAGAAACAGAGGTAAGGAAGGAGTACATTCCAGGCATAGGAAACAGCCAGTACTAGAAGCATGGAGGCAGAAAAAAAGACAGAACATCATGGATAAGAAATGGCAAGACCAATCCGGCTGGACAGTGGAGTGCATAAAGGGGAATAATATGATAAAGCTAGAGGGGGGAGTTACAACAAGGCTGTGAAGAATGTTAAATACCAAACAGAGGAGTATGAACTTGATTCTAGAGGCAATAGGTGGTTCTTGGAGTTAATTGAGCATGTAATCAGACCTATGCTTTTGATTCATTTTGGCAGCAGTATGAAGAGTGGATTGGAAAAAGGAGAGACCTGAGGCAGGAAGACCAATTGTAGAAATGTAGAGAGGCTACTGAAATAGTCCACGTGAGAGGTGATGAGGGTGTCAACTAGGGATGGTGACTGTATGAATAGAGAGAAGGGGACAGTTGTGAAAGATATTATAAAGGTAGAGTGGACAAGACGTGTCAACTGATAAGATATCAGTTGAGAGAGAGTAGAGGCAAAGACTTGAGGAAAGAAGAGAAATTTTGGAACATTTGCTGTGGAGAATGGAATAGAAAATCAATTAGGAAGGATTGCCTTGAAACAGGTCTCAAAGTGAGACTACATTATTCTGTAGAAATCATTCATAATAGCCAAATTGTTTGGCTCTTGAATGGCACAATAGCAAATTACAATGGAATTGGTAGTGGGAAGAATGCCACACTTAAGACTTTAGACTTGGAAGGGATTTAAGAAATCATCAAGTCCAACCTCCTGAAGACTTAAGAGTCAGGATATCTAAAATCAAAAGGGCTGGATTCAAATTCTAGGATCAACAATTACTAGTTCAGTGACTGAATAAGCTCAAATAACTCTCAAACTCCTTGAGAAAGGTTTTTCATCTGCTAATTAGATAGAATGCTGAGCCAGGAGTCAGGAAGATCAAAGATCAAATCTGGTCTCAGATGCTTCCTAGTTGTGTGATCCTAGGTAAGTCATTTAACCTCTGCTTGCCTCAGCTTCCTTACCTGCAAAATGAGAATAATAAATAGCACCTACACTGCAACTTTTCACTGTTGTTGTGAAAAGCAAATGAGATAATTATTGTAAAGCACTCAGCACAGTGTCTGGCACGTAGTAAGCCATGTAAGCATGATATAAACGTTAAAACAATTATGCAATGTTATAACAATAACAATTCAGACACTGCATAGAAGAAAAAGCAGCATTTTGTCCTCAGATATCTGTGCTGGCTCCCAAAACTGAAATTTGAAAATGAATGAATGGCTTTAGTCTGATATATAAGATAATACAACTAATAAATATATCAGCATTATGTTTTTAAACTTTTCTTTGCAGAAGTTTATCATTCATTCATAAAAATTGCCTCTAAGAAATGTGGCACAAAATGTTTCAGAGCAAAGCTAAACCTTATGAAGGACTCTTTTTAGTGGCATTGTTAAAATTACAAAACTAGAGGAAAATAAAAATTTTGAACATTTCTGTTGCTTTGCACTTCCATCACCAAAAAAAAAAAAAAAAAGAATGCAACCAAATTGTAATTCCAGATAATAATCAGCAATTTTGATGAAGTCGCTTTTAGAACTTTTTTTTTTTGGTCTTAATCCACTCAATCAGATCACCTTTGAATTACTTACTATTACATGAAAAACATATGTGGCTTCTATGGCTTGAGCACATTGAGAATTTTTATATGTTACCCAATTCTTTGGAATTCTCTGTTTGAAGACTGGGCTGTTTTAAACTTGTAGAGGACAAGTTCTCCAAAGGTTTACATTGGGGTGGAGAATTTCTCTCCTCCCTTTGACCTCCTTCCAAAAACAGAACAACAGTCCCTTATGTGAACTATGTCTGTCCTTTGCACATTCATTAAAGAAGGCTGGAAGCCTCATCAAAGGAATATATTAGAAGACTACTACTCTTTTCTCTTTGCTGAGGAAATATGCATTTTCCTAGTGCAGAGAGAATAATCCATTTCAGTATATTTTTTCTATGTTCTTTAATTTCAACGGTTGATTCTGTTAATTAGAATATGATGTTAGTAAAGTCCAGGCTGTAAGTTTGATCCCTCAGGATGAACCAGTTTACTGAAAAAAATCTATCAACAAGTCCAGGCAATCCCTAAGTTACAAACAAGTATATTCTAGAAGTTTGCTTTTAAACCAGTTATTTAGAACTTAGAAAGCATTTTTTTCCATGAAACCATGCCATAAATGACAGTTAGGTTTGATAGAAGCTAACTTTCAGAAGTCTATCCATAAATGAGAGTAGTAATAGTAGTTTCTTTTCTTCTTCTTTTTTTTAATGAGGAAATTCAATCCAAGTTCCAACTGGGAACTTGGGACATCAAAAACATATTTCCCCATTCCCTCCACACTACAATCCCAACCCTTAAGACAGAAACTTTTGTCTTTTCCCAAAGCTGTCCCAGCAACAGAAGAGGATTCCTTCTCTTCCCTACAACTCTCCCTATGGGTAAGAGGCAAGTCCCACAGAAGATGAAAGGTGATTGAAAGTTTTATAAATATCAATTCTTATTAAGGGAGCCATGTAAGAACTACTCATGAGGCAACTGTTCTATCTTGAGGATTTGTTAAATGCATATTATGTATCCATTATGGGGTACCTAGGTGGGTAAGATGTAAAGAGCACCAGGCCTGGAGTCAGGAAGACTTGAGTTCAGATCCAGGATCAGATACTTAATAAATGTGTGATCCTGGGTAAGTCATTTAACTCTGTTTGCCTCAGTTTCCTCTGTAAAATGAGCTGGAAAAGGAAAAGGCAAGCCATCCCAGTATTTGCCAAGGAAACCCCAAATGGGGTCACAAAGAGTCAGACATGACTGAAAATGACTAAATAGTAAACGTGTCCATTATTGTTCTTGACATTGTGGTAGGTAGAGAGAAATATGAGACATAGCGTTCCATGTATTAAAGTAATTTGAGATCTAGCTTGGGAGACAGAAGTTCACATAATATGATTATTAAACAATATGATACCACCTAATTTAATGTGAATTTATTTGATAGTAGCTATAAGTGCTATAGTACTTCAAGGAAGGGAAAATCAATGAGACAATATATATCCTATGATTTGCAAACCTGAAAGTGCTATATAAATGTTTATAACTATAAAAATAGTAATCATGACAATAATGAAAGAGAACCTGGCATAGCAGGTGGAGAACTAGTTTCCCAGTCACTAAGACCTGGGTTCAGTTCCATTTCTGATATACATTGCCTGAGTGACCCTGGGTAATTTGTTTACCCAGTGTCCTCCACAACTCTGTAAGAGTATAAATTGCAGAAGAGTGACTGATTTGTATTATTAAGGGAGCTTCCTTGTCAAGAGTTGCCTACACCAATGAAATCATAGGCTAACAACAAATAAGAAGAAGAAATGAGGAAGATGATGACAACAATGGCAATGATGATGACTTGAACAGAGTTAGAGAAGGCTCCATTGTGAAGATGGGACTTGACAATAGTCTTAAAGGAAGTGTAGGCTTTGCGTTGATGGAAGGGAAAGAGACAACATTTCAGATGCAGGAAGAATATGAGAAAAGGCACAGAGAAGATTTGCTCATGCCATTTCGTCAAGGGTGGTATGGGAGAGGGAAGAATAGTGAAAGGGTTGGCCTGACTACAGCAGAGAAATCAAAGATCATAAGGAGTGGGAAATAAGAGTGGATAGTAGTGTAAAATTCAGCAGAGGGATCTTAGTGACTGATTATGGATAACTTGGTGCAAAACCAATACAATGTACTGAGGAAAACCAGAAATATCTCAAAGGATATTTCCTACTGTTGGAAAACATTTGATCAGTTGGTTTAATAGGCTCAGGCCCTATACCAAGATCTTATAGGGTTTTTTTTTTTCGTTTTTCCTAAGTACTTAGAATTGTTAAGAAGATGAATGTCTTATAAACATAGTCTATTATTTTTGTTATAAAATAATGATAAAGCTGCAAAAAACTATTGCTGTCTATGTAGTAAAACTCATTTTAAAAATCTGACCTACATTTGTGTCTTTCTGACAAAGGACGATTAAATACTATCTGTCATTTCCAAGATTTTTACAACTCACTGGAAACAATGTATATGTCTTGGTATTATTTGAAATCATTCTGTAAAAGCTATGAAGACATAGAAATATTCATATGTCCTTAGCCAGCTCTGGGGAAATTGCTTTAAATCTGTTTAAAAATCTCAAGTCTTCTATTGGTTCATTTGTTTTGCATGACCCTTTTAAAAATCAGTTTTGGTCTTATGAAGCAGAGATCTCTGCAACTCCATAATCAGTATCAGAGAAACCAGTTAAGGAAGCTGGGTTTTCTTTCTTTCTTTCTTTTTTTTTTTTGGTTAAGTTAAAAGAGGAAGTTGTAGGTGAGCAGTTATTTAAGCTAAAAATCAAACCAATAAGGAAAATTCTAATTGAGAAAACAAAGTTCTAGGGAGGGGGTAGAGTCTCACTACTAGTGTTACTGCATAATTGGAATTAGACAACAGATAATTAATATAGGACTGTTGCATATAAATTGGCCAATCAGCTCAGTGACTCCTGGAACTTTCAAACCTTTCCCACTGTTGTTGGGAAATCTCCTTTCCTTTTTCCTCCCCATGAAGAGAATGCAGATCCTAAAGACATTTTTGGGTGAAGTGATGGTTCAGCAATATTGGGAAGAAAAGGGAGGATAAGGGAGAAGAACAAGGAGGAGGGGAAACAAAAGATTGTAATGGATCTTACAGCTTTGCTCTTCCCATTGTTCCATTCAATTCTACTCCTAGTATTCTCCCATTCATGGTTTTAATGAATAGTAAAAGAAATGGAAGGAAAAGTAGTGAAACCTTTTCTGCTACTCTTCATGTGGCTTCCCAGTTTCTACTTCACCAAATCAAGGACTTGTCTCCTTTTTTTTTTTTAATTTCTTATTCCTTCTCTTTTCCCAAACACTGTCCCAGAAAGGTTTCCCTAGCATCTAGTTGTGAGGATAAAAAAAGAATTTGTATATGTGTGTATATATAGATACACACACACACATATATACACACATACATAGAGACATAAGCGTATGTATACATATATATGAATGTAGATATATTTAAACTTGCAAATCTAAAAACATCTTATGAATGTGAATAATTATCATCATCATCATCATTTTTATTATTACTAGGGCCCAAACTCAACTCCTAATCTATCAGAATACCTGCCTCAGGCCTATAAACCTACCTCCAGCTGCTTAGAAGAGGAAGAGAAAGTTTCCCTACTCCTGGCTAGGAGAAGGGAAGGAATTAGAGGAAGAAGGAATTCTTGTGTCTACTGTTAGGATTGAGGGAATAGAGGATGGAAGAGGGCAATAGTGGTGTTAAGATATATTCTTGGCTTCCCAACTGGAACTTTTAATTAACTTTTTTTCCTATGGAGACACTGTTATACATGGTGGTTAGACTATGTGTTCCTATTAGTACTTTATTTCATCTACATTACAGATTAAATAGGCTTTTGTGGGCTAGCCTAGCACTCTAACCACCGTGTATAATATTGTCTCTATAAGAAACTGTATTCCAAGTTCCAAACAACCAATTTACAGATGAATTTTTGGAATACAACTGATTTATAAGTTGAAACTTCCTAACCATGGCTTATATCTTTTTTAAAAAGTCTTTTTATATATTTTTCAATTACATGTAAAACATTTTTAACATTTTTTTTGAAAATTTTGAGTTCCAAATTTTTTCCTTCCCTCCCTTTACTCTCCTCTCCTTGAGAAGGCAAGCAATTCGACATAGATTATACATGAGAAGCCATTAAAACATATTCCTAGGGTGGCTAGGTGGCGCAGTGAGTAGAGCACTGGCTCTGCAGTCAGGATGACCTGGGTTCAGATCCACCCTCAGACACTTCACACACACACACACACACACACACACACACACACACAAACTAGCCATGTGACCTTGGGCAAGTCACTCAACCCCAATTGACCTACCCTCCTGCCTCCAAAAAGCAAAACAAAACAAAACACATATTCCCATATTAACCATGGTGCAAAAGAAAGCACAGACAAAAAAAAAAATACAAGAAAAATAAAGAAAATCTTAAAAATATGTTTTGATCTGCATTCAGATTCCATCAATTCTTTCTTTGGAAGTGGATAGCATTTTTCATTCTAAGTCTTTAGGAATTGTCTTGTATCAGTGTATTGCTAAGAAAAGCTAAGTCATTCATAACTGATCATGGTACAATATTGCTATTACTCTGTACAATATTCTCTTGATTCTGTTCACTTCACTTTGCATCAGTTCATATATGTCTTCCTAGGTTTTTCTGAAACCATTTTGCTTATCATTTCTTGTAACACAACAGTATTGTATTATAATCATATAACAACTTATTTAGTCATTCCCCAATTGATGGACATTCCCTCAATTTCTAATTCTTTGCCACCACAAAAAGAGCTACTGTACATTTTTTGTGTATATAGATCTTTTTCCTTTTTCTTTAATCTCTGTGGGATACAGACCCAATAGTGGTATTGCTGGGTCAAAGAATAGATAATTTTATAATGCTTTGAGGTATAGTTCCAAATTGCTCTCCAGAATGATTGGATCAGTTCAGAACTCCACCAACAGCATATTAGTGTTCCAATTTTTCCACATCTCCAACATTTCTCATTTTCCTTTTCTGTCATTTTAGCCAATCTGATAGTGTTCCTTAAACCTTTAGGCATCCTTTAATATTTTCAGTGTTATTACTCAACTAGATTCTAAACTCTTCAAGGACAGGAACTACTTTATAACTATGGTGACCCAAAGCAGTCATTTAGCTTTCTTGGGCCTAAGGTTAAGGGGAATAACATGGCCAAATGTATAAGGAATATTAACTTGATATCCGTGCAGAGGATGGATAGTAGAGAGATCAATTAGGAGGCCTTTGCAATAGTCTGGGCAAGAGATGGTGAGAACCTAAACTAGCATAGTGGTCTTATGAATTGAAATAACAAGAAGAATTTGAAATATGTTGTGCTTGGCAACTGGTTGTATTGAAGTGGGGGATATAGGAAGGGAGAGGAAAAAGTGAAAGATGATCCCAAGGTTGTAGGAGTAGATAACAAGATGGATGAGAAGACCCTTGATGGAACTAGGGGAGTTTAAAGAATGGGAATGTTAAGAAGGAAAATCCTCAGTATTCTGCCATGTAGAGAAAAGAGCAGAAAAGGCAGAAGGAATGAAATATCTATTTGATAAATACAATAGGAAAATTAAATAAAGCTATCAGTTAAATATAAACACAATTCAATAAACATTTATCAAATGCCTATTATTTACAGGGCATTTAGAACCCACTTATCAGAGAAATAGTATACTTTTAGTTAGGTTGAGAAAAATCCTAAGCTTGCCTCTGAAGTTACTGAGAAAGTTAAGGAAAATCTGTTAGGGGTATTTTTCATAATAAACTGGCCTGACGTCCCCTTAGAGGCACCTCTCCAGGAAGATGCCTGACTCAAAGAAAAGGATTCAGTGTAAGTTGTAAAGAAATGCTTGACTTGAGTCTGAAGATAAAAGATTAATTAGTTACTGAAAAATTAAGGACTAGTTAGAAAGGTGTCAAAATAGAGATAGGTATTGATTTCCTTAAAATCTTTTTATGTATAATATTTTAACACAGCGTGCTTGAACATTGTAAATAGTTGCTTTAGTAAAGTGTTATTTGTTTAAAAGTTTTAAAAGGACAATTATCTAAAGGAGCATACTAACATTTTTCTTTCAGTTAGCCACATCAATGACTGCATCCTGGTTAATCAAACCTAAGGCCATATAACAAAGTCACCACTGCTCACCTGGTGGCAGTATACTCTAATTGTTGGTAAAATGCTTAAGAAAGAAAATAAACAGCTTCACACAGTACTGAATCTACAAAACTAAACCTTTAAAAAGAGAGTATTATCATATCAGTATGAAAGTATTAATAATCTATTTGTAATTCTTATACTTGGTGATATTTTTATTTAATGTGATTTCTTTACAAACCTAAAAAAAAGGAAACTAATTCTGTGCAATGCTTTAGCAAATGAATCAAATTGAGACTAAATCTTTAGCCCTGATCTTGAATGGTTACCTAAATCTACTTCCCTACATATTTTGTATTTTAAATATACATCAAAGAATCCAAATCTCATCAATATGGTTACTTATCCCAATGGTTCAAATCACAAACCAATCATAACTTTTCATTCTCGTATCTGTCACCTCCTATAAGTCCTCTACCCAATGTGCTGCATCTTTAAAAATGATGTGGGTACCAGAGGAGTACTCGGGCTGTCCATTTGTTTTTCTTCCTCTAACGTCTCCTAGATGATAGTATGCCTCTTCTTGTACACAAGTCATTATTGGCTACATGGCACCTAGTTACCTCCACTGCACACCTTCCTTTGCCTTTGGTTTTCCACCTCTTATTTTGATTTCTAGGAGATTATTTATATCCCATAATTCATAGCAATATGGGAAGAATGCTGTTGTTTAAAAAGGTGGATTTATCTTTCAAGGAGCACCTTAGTATTATTGAAATCACTGCAGAAGCTCTTGCTATCATCTTCCTACTAATTTCTAAGTCCCCAGTTCGTTTTCATTTTTAATGTCTGTCTGAGATATTTATTAATGGAAAAACACTATGAACTATCTAACTTCTATTACTGTTTGGACAATAGCAATTTTGTAAATAATTGGATTTAGAGGTGGAAAGGATCTTAGAATTTAGTCCAACTCACTCATATTACAGATGAGGAAACATGCTAACAGAGATGAACTATTCTGCATGTCATAAGTATCAGAGTCAGGATTCAAACTTGGGTCTTCCATCCCTAAATCTTAAACATTTAATACCACACCACACTGAATTTTAACGTATAGGACATGCTCTGTTAATCTTAAGGCACTCACTGTATGTGTCAATTATTATTCCTATGGCTGTTGTTACAAGTTGTCTATAGACTCCCTCCTTCCATCTCCAACTCTCCTTATTTATTTTGGAGTTAGTCTAGGGAACTAGTTGCCTAGGAAACTAGGGACCAGTCACAGTCTGATTTTTTTTCCTGTGTAGATTATTGGACTGAACTATTTTTAAGCAGTGGGGGTATCTCACCATGGAGGCTTTGTAACGTTCTGGGACTTGATTCAACAGCACAAAGTCAACTACAAAAAGGAACGTTTTTTACATCTATAGGCAATCTCTTCCATTTTGACTCGCTTTGGATACCTTCTATGTCAATGATAAACACCTTTGGTGTGCATGTGTGCATGCCTCACTTGATACTTAAAATCAGATAATCACTGAACCAAGTTATCACTGTGTTTCCAGTCTTATATGACCTTAAATATGCATTAGAGGCCCTTTGTTGGAAGAGAGCCTTTTTAAGGCTGTATTTTGCTCTTCCAAGAAAAATGCTTTTTGATAATTCAACTAACAGTCAACTTATTGAGATCTTTTAATTACTATATTTTTCAGTTACTTTTGTGACTATGAAGATATAGTCTCCTATAGAAAATAATTTGTTAAAGCCCTTCATATTTTCATCAAGGATATTTTCAATACATGTATTTCATCATCATCATCACAATAACTGACATTACTTTTAAAGCTTTCATACATTATCTCATTTATTGGTCACAACAGCCCTCAGAAGTACATTCTCCAGCCATTATAATGCCCATTTTTATAGATGAGACAAGTGTAGAGAAGTTAAGTGAATTGCTCATAATCATTAGTAAGTGTCAGAGGCAAAATCTGAACCTAAGACTCTCCTAACTCTGACACTCTCCTGTATGCCATGCTACCTACCGCTCAAACTTGATAGAAATGCCACATACTCTATAAAGGTAAGAAGGTAAGAGTATTGACCAATACTTATCAATATTCTCTCAATCACATCTTTTAGGTAGTAAGATAATATCTGATTTCCCCCCACCCCCCACCCCAGTCATCTGGCATCTTCCTTTCTTTCTAACATCTTGAAAATTGTTTCCCATAATGCTTTCAAAACTATGTAACCCCCAAGATGGATTAATGTATGGATTCATGTTTACTCTCTGTGTTCCTGTTACTCTTCCCATATGCATCTTTGGTATTATTCCCATGTCCTAATATAGCAAACTGAGGACTAACATGTTAGTTTAAAAGTGATGACCCTGTTGTCATCAAGAATAAAATTGTTAATGAAATACTGAGGGATCTGTTCCATTCTTTGTCTATTTGTTATACTCTTTCTAATTTTATTTATACATGCTCTTGAGATAATCTAATTGAGTTTCATGCCACACTTTTTTCAGGCTCCTTTTTCCTTTAATGTTGTTTGCCATTTTTTGCAGGTGGCTCCAACTATAAACTTTAACTATCCTCCTCCATGAGATTTTGCAAATGAGTGTCTTCTAAAGTGACAATGATTTTAACTGGTATAATTCTCTACTTGGGAAGGAAATAAAGTATCTGCTGGCTGAGATGATTTCTAGATTCCTTCTAACTACTTTCACTGCTTAAAGTTTGATTGGAAATTGTGGTGTCTTTTTAAAAATTTCTCTTTTTGAAAATTGATAGCTTTTTTGAATAGGTAAGGTTAGAGTTCTTGTAATTGCAAGGCAAAATTTCAGATTTTTTTTGTTCTTTTTTTCTAAATTGGTATTGATTTTGACCTTTGCTATAACAAATTGATAATGTCACTACATGTGATATGTAAGAATATGCACAAGACATTGATTTGTTTTGTTTCGTAATCCTCAAGTTTATTTTTCAACATACTTTTTGCTGTCCTCTTCTCCACCTACTGACTTTCCTGACTTCCTTTAAGTCTCAACTAAAATTGCATGTTCTACAAGAAGCCTTTCCCTCTTAATTCCAGTGCCTTTCCTCTCCTATTTATTTTCTCTTTATCCTGTATATAGCTTGTTTGTACATATTTGTTTGCTTTTTTGCCTCTCCCATTAGACTGTATGCTCCTTGAGAGCAGGGACTATCTTTCACCTCTTTTTGTATGCCCAGAATTTAGCACAGTGCTTGGCATATAAGAGGCACTTAATAAATCTTAATAAATCCCACCTTTACAGTTAAACACCAAGTAGTTAAGTAGTTTGGAGAATCTTATTGAGTTCTTTGTAGGATTTCTCTACTTCACCATCTGCTGAAAAATGTTGGTTGGTACATAAACTGCAATTATTTTCATGAGCACTGAAAGGTAAGATGACCAAGTGTTTTATGAAATTACTTTTCTTCTTATTTGAACACAATTTCACCAACCCTTTCTTTTTCCACTCCAAGGAGAATTTGTTAACCATTTTTCCATTTAACTGAATCTTCCTTACATTTTTTAAAATTTCCTTTCCAGTAAAAATATCTATATTCATATGGTTCAGTTTCTCTATGTTATTGTAGGTATTGTATGTTACAATAACAGGGAAATATTTTTTTAAATCACACTTTCTAACCAAAGTTTAAGCAGTGAAAGAATTTAGATCAAGGAGTCCAGAAGTCACATCAGTCAGCGATGCTTGTAGATGAGCTGAACATTATAATTCTAATCACATGCCCCTTTTCTACCACCCTGATACCATCACTTCAAAAACTGAAAGTAGTCATAGAGAAGCAACGGGTGTGTGTGTGTTTGATGGGTTGTCACAGAAAAATAATTTATTCCCTAATGCCCAGTTTATTTTTGATAAACTTTCCTGTATTTAGCTGGGCTGATCCTTTAAAAGCAGATACAAGCTATTTTTTTTTTTTTGCTTTTTGCAGGGCAATTGGGGTTAAGTGACTTGCCCAAGGTCACATGGAGATACAAGCTATTTCTGTGACCATATTTAGAATCTTACAGCTCTGTCAGAGCTTGTATTTGACTGATAATAGTTTTTAAGAATCCAGGGTCACGGGGGCGGCCAGGTAGCACAGCGAGTAAGAGCACTGGCCCCAGTGTCGGGATGACCTGGGGATCGAATCCGGGCTCAGACACTTAGCACCCACCCAGAAACACCTGGCCGTGTAACCTTGAGCAAATTACTTAACCCCAATTGCTTAGGGGCAGCCAGGTGGCTCAGCAAGTAAGATCACCGGCCCCAGTGTCAGGATGACCTGGGGATCGAATCCGGGCTCAGATACTTAGCACCACACACAGAAACACCTGGCCGTGTAACCTTGAGCAAGTTACTTAACCCTGATTGCTTAAAAAAAAGTAAAGTACTTAGAGAGATGCAAGATTCTTAGCTGAGCAAGAAAGCAGATGCAATTAAGTCTTACTCTGATAGGAACAATCCAAAGCACTTTTATGATGCCCTGAAGGCTATTCATAGACCAAAGACCAATGGTGCATCTCAACTACTTAGCACTGATGGAACTATATTGATTAGTGATATGGATATGATCCTAGAGATCCTGAACACTTCCACAGTGCTCTCAACAGACCATCATCAATCAATGCTGATTTTATTGACCTCAGGTTGCAGTCAATCCCTCCCTAGCTGAAGTCCCAATGGAAGAGGTTTTGAATGCCATTAGGCTCCTTTTGTGTGGCAAAGCACCTGGTGCTGATTCTATTCCAGCTGAGATTTACAAGGTAGGGGGTCCATTGCTTATACAAAAGCTGACTGAAATTTTCAAGGTTATATGACAAGAGGAGATTATCACCCAGGAGTTCAAGGATGCCTCCATTTTCCATCTCTATAAAGGTAAAGGAAACACATTGTCCTGTGGCAATTATGGGGGGGGGGTGTCCTCTTAGTCATTGCTGGCAAGATTCTTGTCAGAGTCCTCCTTAATAGGCTGATCCTTCACCCTTTGGAAGATGGTCATTTACCTGAGAGCTAGTGTGGTTTCAGAAAGGGCCAGGAAACAATTGATATGGTGTTTGCTGCCCAACAACTCCAGGAGAAATGCCAGGAGCAGAACAGAGGTCTGTACACAATGTTTGTAGGCCAAGGCCTCTGATACTGGTGGTCATGGAGGCTTATGGAAAATTATGTCAAAATTTGGTTGCCCAGAGAAGTTCATCCGCATTGTATGTCAATTTCATAATGGCATGCTTGCCCAGGTTCTGGATAAGGGACAATGCCCTCATGCTTTCCCAGTCACCAATGGAGTGAAATAAGGCTGTGTGTTCGCTCCTATGCTTTTCGTGATGTTTTCAGCCATGCTGTCAAATACTTCCAATGAGGATGAAGTTGTGAGAAGAGACTGTTAAAAGGACTAGATAAAAAAGCGAGAGATCTGTTTGATGAAAGAGAAATGATTGATTGAAGCAGGGCATTGTGGTACCTCAGGTCATTTAAATATAACTATTTTTTAGAGTTTGAGAGAGTAAAACTCACAAAGTTGTAAATAAAATAAGGGTTTGGAGACTATGAGATGATTAACTGGAGACAATTGGTTTCATAACTAACTGAAAAATTGATTTTTGGAGACAAGGAAGGCCTAAATTCAAATCCTACCTCAGATACTAGTTATATGACCCTAGGCAAGTCACTTAACCTCCCTCAATTTCAGTTTCTTCAGCTGTAAAATAAGATAAAACTAATACCTCCAAGGACTGTTGTGAGGTTCAAATGAGATGTAAGGCATTTCCCAAATCTTAAATAATTATTTTGTGAGTTTTATATCATAAGGGAAGGATGAATTACTGAGCACAAAGAAGTTCTGATTTGAGTCATTAAAAATGTTAAAGTAGCCAGCAGGAAGAAAATGGAAGAACTGGTTTGATGGATCTGAGGTGAGAAAGCCAGAGAAAAAAGTGGATGAACTAGCTGGAAGGAGCTGACCTAGAAGATCAGGGAATATGCTGAAAAGGCTTCACTTGCTAAGCTGGAAGATGCTGATTTATTGCTATTTCTTTCTGGATAGAGAGAATGAGAAGGGAAAAGACTAGCTCTGCATCTGCTTTGCTGTTAGAAAAACTGATAGTTGATTTATAATATAGAATCCAATAGAGCAAAGAGCTAACTGGGTTTGTTTGCATTATGCAGAGAGTCAACCTGAGAAATTTGATTTGGCTTTTGAATTGTTGTAATTAAATATTGAAATCTGATTCTGCAATGCAGAAGAGCTGTCTGGGTTTGTCTTCATTACCCAGAGAGCCAACCTGAGAGTTTTGCACTTCTTTAGCTCAAGGGAACTGTTTATCATTACCATAGTGTAACAATTCCTCAGTGCTCTTTTATGAGTGATTATTAATTTTTAAAAACTTGTTATTACTTCATCAATTTGAAAAGAGGAATGGATTTTTGGCAGTAAAACAGTGAAGATCAGAAGGAGAACAATTGTCAGAGAAGCAGCTTCATGTAATGAAGATTGCTTCTGAAGGGACCAAGGCCTATTGTTCAGAATTGCGAGTTGCCCCAAACACAAGGATTGTCTTCACTCTTGAATTTCCCTGCCCACTCTTCCACACTGATATTTAATGTCTTGTTGGGAGAGTATGATCTAGGTTTATATGTAGACTACATCTAGATTATTATTGCATTTACCATGTAGTAAGGAACTATGTGATATTATATAACTATTCATGCATTTGCTTTATTATGTTTAAGAATTCATTGGTTTTATCATTATGACTGATTTATGTAGATGGGAGTTATAACAGTGTGGACTCAGGAGAGTGACAAGTAGAGGGAGTGTCCCCTCCCCCAAAGGACTTGTGCCTAGGACTCTGGGAGTTTGTATGCGTTATAGTCATGTTGTAGTTCTCCTTTTTTAGGAACCCCAGACCTGCCAGTGTGAGGACAGATCAGAGTAAGCCAGCTCAGAGAACTCCATAACAACCTTGCAACAACAAAAAACTATTTTGCATAATTATACAATGTTGTATCAGCAAAAACCAATTCCTATGGGATCATCTATTCTAATCCCTCTTTTTTTTTTCAGAAGAGGGAACTGGGGCCTAGAGAGTTTAAATGAAACTCAAGGTCATATAGTTTCCTTGTGGGTTCTGAGGGCAAGACCACAAATATATTTAGAATGGTGGTATCCTTATTTGAGGAATGACAAATTGAGTTTTCTGTTGAACTATCATGTAGCATTACTTTTTACTATTAGAAGCTTTATTAATTTTTTACTATAGTGTATATTAGCTAAAGACCAGTCAATTCACTGATTTTCATTTTTTAAAATGGGAAGTTCTTCAATTCTTCAAAATATTAATGGTTTCTTTGGTATCAGTATTCTCTCTACTGATTTAAATCGTAACTTTTCTGTGCATTACTAGATGGTCTTTATGATTTGCTGTGGCCAAATTACCTGCTTCCAATATGTAATTTTGTGTCTAACCTTCTGTTGATAAACCTCTCTAAAATTAGCTAGCTGAGTCCTTACGCAATATATATGAAGTCCATTGCTAATCAAGAACCCAAAGCCTTTCCATTTTTGTGGGACTGGCAAAACTTGTTCTTTGCTAGTGTTTGGGAAGGGGAGGACTTTAATGAAAGTTAAATGCAAATACAGATAAATGTGTAAAATTGAATATTAACATGTGATACTTATAGAAGAGATATTTAAGATGCATCAACATGGCTAAGAGACCAATGTAGTTTTTAGGAATTACAAACTAATTTTGCAACTTTTTTTGTGTGTTGTACTGATTTATATTGGGATTTTATCTGAGGTCTCATTAATATCCAAACTAACCAACTGACTTGATTGGCAGAAAGTAAATAAACATATAAGAAGCACAGCAATGTTTTATTAATGTTACATGAGATTGGGGGACCAAGATTAAATTAATGTATAAACGGACATAGTTCTTTGTCATCTGCTTTTAAGGCCTTCACTACTGCACAGCAGGCTACTCAATTTCTTGTTTCTACTGTTCCTGCCTGTCTTTTTTAATCTCTTAATTCCCTTACTATCCTTTTTTCCTTTCTCTCTTCTCAGACTCCTCATGCCAAATTCCTAGGGTCTGTTCCTTTCCACAGCCTGACTCACACTTCTCAAAATTGTTTCTTCCTTCAGACAACTGCCTCTCTAGACCTCTTTTCTGTCTGGAGTGAATGTCTCCTACTGGTCCATTAGCTCCTCTACAAAGGTCCAGATGGCCATGGGGAGAAATTCTCTCCCCTCACAGTTCAGGGGTCTCACTCTACAAGTGCTCCAAGCCTTGACTGCTAAGATTTGATGGGCTTAGCTATTTAAAGCTCATAGAAGTTTGGCTAATTAGCTTTCTCAGGCAAATTCCTTCTCCCCTCAATTAGAGATGCATTCCTACCTCATAAAGAGACCTGAGATCCTTATGACTAGATGAGAAAGATATCTCTGTAGTCAATTTAATATCTCATGACTATTAACTGATGTTGGGGTAGGGCCTCCCTTCCTGACATTTCATGGATTTATCTTATAGCTGTATGTGTATTATAGTATATATATATATATCAATTATATCTATACATTTCTTTTATATATATATTTACATATAATTATAATATATACACACATACGTATATATACATTCTACACACACATACATATATATATGTAAACTGTTTTAGAGAATTGATTGAAGCTAAATAACTTGTCCTTGGTCACAAAAACAGCTAATGACTGAAAACAGGTCTTTCTCACTGTAGGTCTAATACTCTGCCTACTAAGTCTAACTGCCTTTTTTTTTTTTGCCTTCTTAACTAACTGTTTAATTAATTCTACCAAAAATGTTAAATGACACCTAAAGTATTAGCAGAAAATTGTTAACTGATAGCCCATATTTGATATCCCCTTCCTAGATTTGGTTGCATTTTGTAATAGGCTTTTTAAACATGGTGTACAACTTAATACTTCTCAGTCCCTTTTTTTTTTTTAAAGAAATGAATAAATTGGCATACCTCCTCTGGGAAGTTGCCAATCTCCATTTTAATGTTTCTTGAGTAACACAAGTGGTACTTCTGGGTTGGTTCTAGCTGTAGCAAATTAGACTAAACCTTATGGTCCTACTAGACCAATATGTCTACATACATAGACAGGCTTTTAAATTTCAACTTCCTAGAGGGCAAGGGCCATGTTTGTTTAATTTGCTTTATAAAGTCTTGTACAATTAGGCATGCAATAAATTCTTTTAATTATATTGAGGATGGTGAGGTTATTGCTGCAAGGTTGGAATTTTTCTTTAAATGAAATAGAAAGGCTTTTATCCATTGCCAATCAAGGTATTAGGCTACTACTCTTTTTCTGACACATCATGTTACTCTTTACCATGGTATTTCAGTTAATATTCCTTCTTGGCTTGCATATATTCCTTTTGAATTATTCTTTGGTTTCCATTTAATCTACAATTATGATAAGAGCAAATGAGCTTATGATTCCATGTTCTACCACTGTACTAACCCATTTAAACATTGGGACTATAAGAAAACAGTATGCTTTTAATTCAGATGATTTTCAGGGAATGGTTGGTTAACATGAATGTCACAGAAACATTACAATTTGAGCATAATTTACTCAATATTTTACAGATAAAGAAATTGAGGCTCTAAAATGCTAAATGAATCATCCAGGGTTGCACAATAAGCTCTCTTACTACCTACTAAGTATGAGAGCTGAGATTCTAAAGCAGGTCCTCAGACTCCTGATTTACTGTTCCTTTAATTACACTATTTCAAGTTTAATAACTTGCTTGTTGTTGTTACCTATTGGTACCTTTGAGCCAGTAACCAGAAAGTTTCTGGATGATTTTCTTGCTTCACTGTAGGTATAGCATTTATTTCAGAGTAAATTAATTTCAATATTTTTTTGTATAGGGCATTTTTGAAACATTTATGAGACAAAAGCTACTACAGTATGTACATATTGAATTTTACAGTCTCTGAAAGTTAGATTGATTTCCTGATTGCTTAAGTTTATTTCTAAAAGACTGGCATTTACAGACCTAGTTTTGACATACATAATTCAGTTTGAACTTTTAATCCTTTGCCATCCTACCATTGCTTTTAGTCTAAGTTTGGGTTGCTCAAAGTGTGTAGAATAGAGCCTTATGGAGAATCTTCTATAACTGGAAGTGGTTTCTGTGTAAGGAGGTACCTGTTAACACTGTCGGTAGTACTAAGGTGAGGATGTAACTTCATGGTCTACTCTTTGGTCCTCTTTGCTTTTAAGCATCAAAGAATGTGAAGAGGTCCCAATCCTGTTTTATAAATGAGGTGGTTGACTACTACAAGAGCTTAAGTACCTTGCCCATGGTCACATAGCATTTTTATTGGCAAAGCTAAGGATCCTTCTCAGTGAGAGAAATCTGTATCTAAAACAAAGTCTAATACTTGAAATTGATATGTTTCAGCTCAGAGACTGCAAATACTACATTTCACTATGATTCAGATACTCAGTGCCAGAAAATTAAAATAAATCGGATACAGCCAAGTTCTCTAATTCTCACATTCGCCTTTTTTTAGTTATTGCTTAAGCATTGAAGAAAGGTAGAAAAGGAAAAAAACAAATATGCATACATACACATGCATATGTATATACACACACATATATACGAATACATGTAGATATATACCTGTCTTCACATGTATACACACATATATGCACACACACACACACCCCGAAAAGGCTTCCTAAAAAACAAGATAGCCACACATCACCAAAGGGGAAAAGTATTTGTAGGACATCATTTGCAGGTCATCTGAAATGAATTGTCTACATTGGCATCTGCTTTGACTTGTTGGCAGAAACAAAAAAACCACTCCATCACACTGCAGACGGCTCCTTATTAACTGTGGCTTCTGCAGTGGCTCCGACTCTTCTTTGGAGCATGGAGGACGTCTTTTATTACATAATCCGGACACTTTTTTTTTTTTAAAGCAGACATTTTAACTTAAATATGTGCAATTTCTTTTTGTACCAGTGATTCTATATTGAAGTTATTATGCCAAAGGAATGTAAAAGTCTTCAGAAACAATGCTTCATTTTTCTTTAATGACTTTGTCGACAGGACGGAGACATTTTTGTGGTATGATGAATTCACTTGGTCTCCTGTTGTGTATTCCCCACATGCTCTGGAAATCACTTTTTCTGAGGCTAGTTGTAACCAATGCCTTAACTTCAGCAAGAACTTCACTGTTTTACCTTGTTGTTACTTAAATGACACCCCAGTAAGCATTTATATTCTAGGATAATTGATGTTAATGATATGGTACTTAGTGGAAAAATTATTTTCTGACCTTTTAAGTTCCACAGTCCTGTAAAACTGCAAGCAAATCATGACTACTATTCTAAAGTAAAACTTACTCTCCCCTCCCCACCCCAGACAATTATGGTTTTAGCAGGCTACAGGAGGTAGAAGCACAGCTCATAAATGACTAACATTCCAAGACCTTCTAGAACTCTGGCAATATCACAAATCCCATACTATCTTTTACTATGTGATGCCTTTAATTTCCACTATTCTGTATATATATAATTTCCTCCTTAAGTTCTCACTTTTAAAAACTTTTGTATATAATAGGAACATAGATTTAGAGCTGGAAGGGTCCTCAATAATCATCTATTCCAACTTCCTTATTTTACAGATGAAAGAACTAAAGCCCAGAGAGAAGTGCTTTACCTAGGGTCCGACCAGTAGTAAGCAGCAGAGCTAGGATTTGGACCCAACTTCTCTGACTAGAGAGAAATTATTTTCAATAACCAATAATTTGGGGAGATTCCGAGTTCTCCCCTTCTTCTAAATTCCCAATTTTAAAAGTTGTCTTTTGAATGACATGGCTGATGAGATTGGACTTTCTTCTTCAAGACCCCACCCTGGGGAGTAACCACTGTGTTCCACTCGGGCTTGGGTGGGGCAAATGTTCTTTGAATGGATGGCCCGAGGCTGGGGGTAGTCTGTGTTTAGAGATAGTTTCTATCAATGTAGCCCACCTCCCATTGTGTTAACCAATCAGAGTTGACTGACACTTCTCTTTCAAAAGACCATATAAGCCAAAAGTCCCCCACCATGGTTGTTTTTTTGTCCAAGAGAGATGGCCAAGTGACCATCCTTTTATTAATAACATGCTGCTCTTATAAATAAAATGATTCAATTACCCAGAAACTATGTCTCTTGAACCTTTTTAATCATCACGCTAAATTCCACGTGATTTTTCATGATGTGGCCCCACTGCCTCTATATATTTGCTTGTAAAGCCTAAAGATCTGGAGCAGGAGGTTCTATGGATTGACTAATTGTGTTACCTTTAGCAAATAACTTAATTCCTGTGGGACTCAAGTTGTTTTATCTATAAGATGAGACAGCTGGACTAAATGGGCATGCAAAAACGAGTATGACAGGAACAGTATCTAGTTTAAAAAAACTTAGCCTGCAAAAATTTTTTATCATCCCTTTTCACCACGTTAATGTCATCATAAAGTTTGATTTACTCTCCAAGTCAAGAATATTTAAACATGAAAGCCTCTTTTCCAAAGTCAAATGGTAACTGAGGCAGGAGAGGGAAGAGTACAGAAGGAAGAGAGCACACAAGGGAAAGAGGTTCCTACTCTCAAAGCTCTGTTTCAGATAAAGTGCATTTCCAGTGTTGAAAGTATTCAAACCCCCAGCTTAAGAAGAAATACCTACTTCATCTGCATGGAGGTCTAACAAACTTCCTGGGACAAAGTTGAGAAATCTCTAGGGAGACTCAGTGCCTAAGTGACATGGGAAGGAGTAGAGCTATAAACCAGTATTTCTGGGGCCTGTGGAAAACACTACAAAATGTAGCCAGGGCAAACAGCATGAAATGGTCGCTCAGATCAACTTTTAAAACTCACCCTTAATTAGGATGGGGGTGAAGACCTCAGATATTAGTACATAAAAAGTTTTGTGGTTAAGAGAGATGGTAGGACACCTCAAGGATGGTACTGCTGGGAAGGAGCTCACTTAGATGTGTAGAGGTCATCTGAGAGCATTCTATTTTGGCTAATGATTCCTGCTAACCAGGTCCTAAACTTCACTTGCTGAAATAGGACAACTGCTGTCAGCCCTCTCTAAATTTCAGGGCCCTGGGACAAAGTCCTGGTCAAACTTGCCCTAGTTATAGACCTGGGGTGGAGACCTACAGGTCTCTTTAAATCACGAAATACTATCAATTCTCATTTAATGAAATTTTCATGAAAGTATTTTAGCTTAAGATGACTTCTTTACGTCTATCTTGATTTCAGCTGGTTGCCTCAACTTCACATACAGTAACCCTTTGTTACCTTTCTCTAAATTCTACAATCTATATTGAAGTGAGTCTCAAGATTGTTTTGATGTTGTACAATTTTTCATTTTGGACCTCAGGGCATACTAAGAAATAGGACAAAACTAAGGAAAGCAAACATGGGGACTGACTATCCAGCAAAATTTTCGTATAGAACCAAGCTCCCAAGGCAGTGCCTATGGATGTTAAATGTTAAATCTTAATCATGTAAAAGAAAATTTTGGGGAAAATGTTAAGAGGATATCGAAGAAAATGGTGCCCAAGCCAGAAACTGTGTGTAGAGGGTTGGTGGTCAAGAATAGTGTGTAGTATTGGGGTTGGGTGTCCGAAATTCTCACCCCCCCTTTCTACTATCCCACTGTCGAGGTTTAGATTAAGGGGTTTAGGGGTACCCCATCACCACACCCACTTCTTCCCCATTTTAGCTCAAGGTCCTGGCAGATAGGAGAATAATCCCCATTAGTACAGGATCATGGATTTAGACTATAAGGGTCCTTAGAGACCCCTAATTTTCTTTTTTTTTTTTTTATTATTTTTTTTTAAAGCAATAGGGGTTAAGTAACTTGCTCAAGGTTACATGGCCAGTTATTTCTGGGTGTGGTGCTGAGTATCCAAGCCCGGATTTGATCCAGGTCATCACGACACTGGAGCCGGTGCTCGCTGAGCCACCTGGCCGCCCCTGAGACCCCTAATTTTCACAGAGGAAATTGAGGCTCAGAGAGGATGACTCTACCAGGGTCACACATGTCAGAGGCAGAAACTGAACCCAGGTCCTCCTGATTTTCAGTCACTACACCACGTTTTATCCTATGTGCAACACCCAGCCCGGACTTCCCTCTGCTCCCAGCCTCAATCTACCCTAGGGTCCCGGGTCCGTGAGTCTAAGGCCTGCACCGCACCCTTAGGCGCTCACCACAGCACCTGGCACACAGCAGGCGTTTAATAAATGCTTATAGATCTGACCTGTAAGAATCGAAATCAATCTCTCCACTTCCTCATCTAGTTTCTAAAAAACTCACCACCCTTCCTTAGAGGCCCATTCCCAAACGCTTCCATCTTCTCCATTCCCAGTTACCTCCATCAGAATTTAACCACCCACCCGCCACCTCACCGCCACAGAGTAGCGGGACCTGGACGAACATGGCCGCAGGCGGCGGATTCCAACCCCGACTCGGCCCCCGCCCCTCCCCCGCCTCGCAGGAGCGTGGCGGAAGTAGTTCAAGAGACACCAGCGAACGCCCGTTGGCGGAAGGCGCATGCGTCCGCGCCTCAGCGCTCTGTAGGTCTGTGTCGTGGGGGCGTCCTAAGTCATTCTCTCCCGCTTCTGCCCCCTCACCCCCACAGTCTAAACCGCGCACCTCCTCCCCCCACCGCAAGAGCAGAGGTTACGCCATCTTGTTCCCCCCACCCACCCCCTCAAGGCTTCAGTCGCCCCCTCTCCTCTGCTACACTTCCCTCCCCCCCAGCCCCCGGAAGAGTGTCCTGGGCAGCCGCGGCGGGAACAGCACCAGCTCCGGCCGTCCCCACCTCCGCGGCGCAGGACTCGCAGCTGTCCGTCTGTCCGTCCGCCCCCGCAAGGGTTCATTAAAGCAGAGGTTGGAGGGGGAGGGAGCCTGCGTCAAGGAGATACCGCGGGAGGGGGATGGGGAGGTTGGGGGGGACTCGTTGGCTTGGGAGGGTGTGGAGGGGGGAGGACGGTGACGGTGACTAGGGAGGGAGGCGGAGAAAGGAACGTGTCTCGTCCCGCGACCTCGTGGAGCCGCGGCCGCCGTCGGCCCGCGCAGCCGGGGAGGGGCGAGGAGCGGCGCGGGCCCTGAGCGGCGCTGCGCTGGCCCGGGCTGGCTAGCGGGCGCCAGGCTTGGCGGGGAGCGTTCGCACCGCCCCCTCCCCCCTTCCTGGGAGGCTCGCACCGCCCCCTTTCCCCTCCCTTCCCCCTGTTCGGGGAGCCTCTAGCCAGCGCCGGGAGGCCGGTTGTCTTTGGGTCTGGCTCCTCCTTTCCGTCTCCTGCGCTAGGGGATGCGCGCGTGGGAGCCGGGGCTGCTGTGTGTGTTTTGCGGCGCTGGCAGAGAAGCATCTGCCTTGGCCGCCAAGTAGGACTGACCGGCTCCTCTGAAGCCGAGGGAGGCGTTGCGAACGGCTCCAAGCCCCTTTGTAGTGAAGGGACCCAGCCTGGGCCAGGGGGGTAGTTATCAATTGAGAGATAAGGAAAGTGAGACCCAGAGGGATTTATGCCTTGCCCAGTGGTGTAACATTCGAACCCAGGTCCTCTGACTCCCAAATCCTGTGCCCTTCTTGTCTTCGGGTGAGAAGTTTGTGAAATTTTGGACTTCCTTACATTTTTCAGTGCCGTAAGCAAATATTTATTACAGTTTTTACTGTATGCCAAGTATGGTGCTATAGCTTCTGACCTCACAAACCTGCCCTGCCATCAAGGAGCTTGCATTCCAAGGGGGAGGGGGCAGGTACAAAAGTGAGTATATATAAAAGTATACCATATAATTTTGGGGTAGAGGAGGACAACTGGGAAGGGATCTAGAAAGGCTTCACATGGAACTTGAGTTTCAAAGCAAATTAGGGACTTTGCCTGTGGAAGGTGAAGGCATGCATTCCAGGCTTAGGGAACATACATGGCTAAGACAGAGGTAGAGATGGAATGTCCTTTTTGAGGAGCAGCAAGAAGGCCAATTTGTCTGTAGCATAGAGTGTGGAAAGTGAAATAATGTGTAATAAACAAGGTTGGAGAGGTAGGTTGTGACCAAGTTATGAAGGGCTTAAATATGAGTAGAGAACTGATTTATATTTGATCCTAGATGCAATTGGAAATGGAGTTCAGTGGGTGAAAAAGTTAGACCTGCACTTAAGGAATATCACTTTGAGGGAAGTGAGGAGTATGAATTTGAAAGTCTTCAGGCTGGGACAGCAATTAAATACTCGAAATAAGTTATTATAATAGTCCAGGCTAGGAGTGATGAGAGCCTGAACTAGGTCTTGTGATTGTCTCTTTTCATTAGGGTGGCATATCCCAATTCAGATATCCACTCCTGTTTGTTTATTGATTAGTAGTAACCCTTTTGTGGAATATTTGAACTTTGACTAGAGGACAGATGAATATCACTGGACCCATACTCAGTTCAACAAACATTAAGTATCTACTTTGTGGGAATCACTGTTAGATTCTTTGTAATACCAACACAAAAAGGGAAATCCCTGCACTCAAGACTTCATTTTATTGGAAAGCTTTACAGCTTGCTGCTGTCTACTTCACATCTTGTGGTCTGTTCCACAACCTCTTAAAAACCTAGGGTTACCCCCACACTACAAGGTATAAGAGTAGGACTTGAGTGGTATAATACCTAGTGCATTATGTTTTATAAAATTAATTAGCAATATTAGCATAGTGAGGGCATTTAACCTCTCTAATTTCAGTTTTCTCATCTGTAAAAAGGAGGCTTCTGGTGGCTAGGTGTTGAAATGAGTAAAGTCCAGGCCCAGGAGTCAGGAGGACCCCAGTTTGGTTCTGGCCTCCGACACTTAACACCCACCCACACAAACTTACATGCCCTCCTGCCCACCACACACCAACAACCCACACAAACCACCACATCACGATCCCAACCCCGAACCCCCCCCACCCTCCGATATCAACAAA
>NW_027187316.1:5833811-5909588 GCF_028583685.1 Petaurus breviceps papuanus
CCCCACACACAAACTAGCCATGTAACCTTGGGCAAGTTACTTAACCCCAATTGCCTCCAAAAGGCAAAAAAAAAAAAAAGGAGGCTTGGATTAGATTACCTCTAAGGTTATGTCCAGCCTTAAATGTATGATCTTATAAACTTCTTTGGTCTTCATAACAGTTCTGTGACTTATGTAGCACAGGTATCATTATTCACATATTACAAATGTGGAAATAAGGCTTGGAGAAATTATGACTTTTCCAAGGTCATAGGGCTGTCTGGATACTGGGACCAGGTCATCTAACTGACTGCAAGGCAGTCAACAAGTATATAAACTGTACTGTGTCCTAGGCACTTTGTTAAGTGCTGGGGGTACAAAGGAAAGCAAAACCTTTGTCCTCAAAGAGCTAACAATAAAATGAAGCAGATGACATGTGAATAACTATGTATAAATATAAAATTATATAGAGTAGATGAAAGGCATCCTCAGAGTGAAGAAATGGGGGATGTGTGTCTGTGGGGAAGGACCCAGAAAGACCTCCCGACACTGGTGGGATTTGAGCTGAGTCTTGCAGAAGCCCAGGAAGGTGAGGAGGTGGAGATGGGGAGGGGAACATTCTAGGCATGGGGGATAATTGGTGAAAAGGCACAGAGTGGGGAGATGGAGTGTTGTGTGTGAGGAGCAGCAAGGAGACTAGTGTAGCTGGATCATAGAGTAAGTGAAGGGTAGAGTAAAGTGTAAGAAGATTGGAAAAGTAGGAAGGGGTCAGATTTGGACTGGCTTTAAATGCCAAACAGGATATTATATTTGATCTTGGATGTAATAGGGATCCAGTGGAGTTGTTGGGCAAGGGGAAGGTGTGGCATGATCAGACCTGCACTTTAGGAAGATGACTTTGGCCTCTGAGGGGAAGATGGATTAAATTGGAGTGGGGAGAGACTTGAGGTAGGGAGACCAACCAGCAGGCTTTTGCAGTAGTCCAAGTTAGATGTGGTGAGATCCTGAGCTAGGGTTGTGGCTTTCTGAGTGGAGAGAAGGGAATGCATGTGATAGATGTTGTGAGTGAAGGAATGACAAGAAGGAATGACAACAGATTGGCTGTGTAGGATCTGTGAGTGAGGAGTTGAGAATACCACTGAGGTTGTCATGGGTGACAACAATGTACGCCTGGGTGTGACTAGGATGGTTGTGCCCTCTATATTAAGCAGTAGGAAAGTTGGGAAGAGGGGAGAAATTTGGGGGAAAGAGAATGAGTTTTGTTGTGGATATATTTGAGTTTGAGATGCAGGTGTGATATCCAGTTAGAGATGTTCAAAAGGTGATATGGAACTGGAATTCAGGAGAGACTAGGGCTGAATGACTAGATCTGGGAATCATCAGCATAGAGATGATGGCTGAACCTTTGGGAGCTGATGAGATCACCAAGTGAAACAGGATAGAAAGAAAAGAGAAGTAGCCCTAGGACACAGAGCCTTGAGGACCATCCACTGGGAGAGGGCATGACATGAATGGGGATCCAGCAAAGGAGACTGAGAAGGAGCAGTCAGAGCAGTAGAATGAGAAACAGGAGGAAAACCGTGTCATGGAAACCTAGAGATTATCAGGTAGAAGAGCATGATTGACAGTGTGCAAGGCTGCAGAGAGGTCAGCAAGGATGAGGGCTGAGAAAAGGCCATTAACTTTTACTGTTAAGAGATCATTGGTAACTCTGGAGAATTATAGTTCAGAGTTTTTTTCTTTTTTGCATGGAGAATTCAATTTTTATTACATCCTCTGTACTGATCAGACTGCTTCTGAAATACTTTATTCAGTTCTGAATCTGCATTGAAAGGCAGATGATAAACTGAAAGTGTCCAGAAATGGTGAGGAGCCTGAAATACCATGTCTTATAAGGTGAACAGTTGATGAACCAATGTTTATCTTGGACAGGAGACTACATGGTTCCTAAGGGCCCTTCTAACTTTGATGATCCTGTTCTCTTAAAGTAAAGTGGGGAAAGGAGCATGATGGCTCCTTTCAAATATTTGAAAGGTATTATGTAAAGGAGGGATAATTACGCTTGCTCTGTAGTGTCTGGGCAAAGAACTAAGACTATACATTACCAGGAGAGAGATTGTAGCTCAATATAAAGACTCCTCTAGCAAGTAGAGATGTTGCACAATGGCAGTGTATGATTTATGGGCACTACCTGTCTCTGGTTGAATTTATGGCGAGGCTTGATGACCACCTTTCAGGGATATTGTGTATGCATGCATGTGCATTATATATACATACACTCACATACATACATTGATCTACATAGATCAATTTATCTATCCTCTCTGCAGGTGAGGGTAAATTGGATTAGATGATTTAACAGCCTTTCTCCTGTCAAGGTTCCTTATGATGAAGTTAGAAAATTGTTGCTAAATCTTTGGGAAATTTCTTGCCTTAGGTAATAGTAATAGTTGCTTGGTAATTAGTTATAAATTGTTTCTCATTCAGATGTGATAGTTCAAATTATGTAACTATGTTTTCTCCGATTTACAAATAGATAAATTTGGGGACAGTATGGTGACTTATTTCCCTAAGGTCATGAAAGAAATTAATGTCAGATAGAAGTGTAGCATCAGGCTACACCAGTGTTCTAGTTAGCCAATATTAATTTCTTTGTTAGTTCTCTTTTTTCCTTCACCTCCGTTTTGGTAGTGTACTTTTTAGTTTGGAGTATTTTCATTTTCAGAATCTGTGGTACCTTGACTTTTGTCAAAAAAAACTTTTGTTTTTGCATAGTAAAGCAGTTTAAGAAATTTCAGGTGTCACATGGGTAAGTCAGAAGTTTTTTTTTGATGCTGCCTGGTGATTTAATCAGTGTAGAAGTTTTCTTGCCTGGGACAGGTTAAGTGACTTGTCCATGGTCAAGTGACTTGTCCACGTTCATAAAATAAAAATAATGATAATAGTAATAATAATATTAACAATAATAACATTTATATGGTGCTTTAAGGTTTGCAAAGGGTTTTGCAAATGCAATCTCATTTGATGCTCTTAACAACCCTCTAAGACAGGTGTTATTATTATCTCCATTATACATGAGGGAACCAAGACTGAGCTGTTAAGTAATTTGCTCAGGATCACTTAGAACCTGTACGAGTCTGATTGTTGGATCCAAGTTGGATTCCAGCTTTGGTTTTCCCACTCTAAGTCCAATATTCCATCCACTTTTTCACTTAGCTGCCAATGTGTGTCCTGGCAGGACTTGAACCCAGATTTTCCTCATCCTAAGGCCAACACCCTATATTTATGAATTCATACTTCCTTTCTCATCAGGTTTTAAAGAGAGATTTTTTTTTAATGTCCTTACAAGATAATTTTCCCTTTGGAAATAAACATGGATTTGGAATCAGTCATAGATTTTGGGTTTTCATTTGATTAGAATTAGATGCTAATGAGAACAAAGTCTGATCCTATTGAGCCAGTTAACTTTGTTAAGAACTTTCTTAGATAAGACATCTGCCATATCCCAGGCCTTAAAAGTGTCTTAATACCTTTGATCACAAGGCTGTCTATTACCAACTATTTCATCACTACTGATAGAAGAACTCATAGCATGTATCCTACTGATTAGTGATCCAATAGTGTTACATACAGATATTTAGAATTTTAGAACTAGAATGAATGATAGAGATCATCTAGACTTAAGACCTTTATTTTATAACTATGCAGAGTGTTTTGTAGATCTAGAGGTCAGCACATGTACAGAAACCAGTGTCATTAAAAATTTTTTTTTTAAGTTTGATATAGTAGTGATAATTTTATTACCATGTGGTTTAGGTAGGTTAACCATCTTCAGAGTTTCAGAAGTCTGAATGAAAGCCATAGAACTTCTTCCAAACTTAAAGAGCTCTTTACCCACCCCCATCATTTTACAAATGTGAAAACTGAGTTCCAGTCAGGTGAAATGTCTTGATCAGGGGTGGCCAGGTAGCACAGCGAGTAAGAGCACCAGCCCCAGTGTCGGGATGACCTGGGGACGGAAACCGGGCTCAGACACTTAGCATCCACCCAGAAACACCTGGCTGTGTAACCTTGAGCAAGTTACTTAACCCCAATTGCTTAGGGGCAGCCAGATGGCTCAGCGAGGAAGAGCACTGGCCCCAGTGTCAGGATGACCTGGGGATCGAATCCGGGCTCAGATACTTAGCACCACACACAGAAATAACTGGCTGTGTAACCTTGAGCAAGTTACTTAACCCCAATTGCTTAAAAAAAAAAAATGTCTTGATCAAGGTTATATACTTGGCTAATGGCAGATGTAGGATAAGAAGCTAGGTCTTCTGTCCATTAATCCCCCCCCCCCCCCCCAATTCCATTGCTTTAGAAGTAAATAAAAAACAGCTCTCCCATCTTTATTCAAATTAAAATGATGTCTTTGGAATGAAAGTACATATCCTTTGAAATTGACTGTAATTAAGTAAAATGTTTGCTTGGTAGTTTATAGATTTTTTGCTATTTCTAAATGACTTACAGTCTAGGCTGGAAGGCACCTCTCACCTAGTACAGTATCCTTATTTTACAGATGAGACTTAGTGATTACATAGGTAATAAGTAGAATTTCTTCAGCATAATACATTTAAATTTACTAATTAAGCTGGAAGAGACCTCAAAGCTATCTGGTTCTTTCTTTGCATTTAAACCATTTAAAAGCATATAGTTATGTATTTTCTTTTGTAAGACATGTACATGTACAGTTCATTTCAAAGAGTACCATTACCAGGATGGCTCTGTATAGCTAAGATGTTTTCATGTGCATAGTAATAGTGCTTTTGCTAAAATACCTTTTTCTCTAACAAACAGTTCCATGCAACAATAATAAGCACACCAATAGCTGATATTTATATAGTACTTTATAGTTGAAATAATATAGAAAAATGCTTTACATACATTTTTTTTCATTTGACCTTTTCAACAGTCCTGTTAGGCACTACAGGCATTATTAATCCCATTTTGCAAAGGAGGAAACTCTGGCTCAGAGAGGTTAAGGGAGATGTCCATTTCTACACAACTGATAATTATCGAAGGTTTCCTCTTACTCCAAGTGTGTCATTCTTCCCACCATACCTAAGAAATCAAGCAAGGAAGAGACCTCAAGGTAAACACTACTTGGTTTCAGGAAAGTGCAAATGAACAGTTTCAGTCTTTCCTGACTTTGGATTTTCATGCACTCATTTGCTAATACTAGTTCTTAAATTTGATTCCTTTGAGTTACATAGTATGGTGGAGTGGATAGACTGCTGGACTTGGAGTCAGAAGACTTGGGTTTGTATCTTGCTTTGGACATTTACTAGATGAGTGACTAGGCAGGTCAGTTGATCTCTGGGCCTTAGGTTCTTCATGTGTAAAATAAAGGTGTTGAATTAAATGAGAAGTACCTTCTAGTTCTTAAAGGTGATGTATTGAATAGTGAAAAATTTAGTGTCAAAGCACTTGATTTGGAGTCCAAGGGCCTAAGTTCAAATTCTGGCTATACCTCAAGATGTGTATGACCTTAGGGAAGTCATTTAACCTCCCTGGGCCTTAGTGTCCTTATCTGTTTAGCTTAGGGGATCTGTAAAGTCTCTTTCAGATCCAAATCCAGTGATTCTTATGAATTATCTATCTTGTCACCTTTATTCATTCCTTAGTTTCTACCAGAAATCTGAAATCAAAAGCAACAGCTATTTAATCAAGACAGTGCTTTTTGTCTGTCTTAGAGATTCTCTGAGAGAGATCATGAAGCTCAGAATTATGAAATTAGAAGGCACATTAGAAGCTATCTAGTTCAACTTGCACCTGAACAAGAATATTCTCCATAATATATTTTACAAGTGGTCATTTAATAAATGAGATGGAATCTCCTGAGGCAACCTATTACATTTTTGAATAGTTCTAATTTTTAGGTTTTTCCTCACATCTATTCAGTTTCAAAGTGACGGTTCTGGAGAACAGATATTCACACTCTTGTATTTTTTTTAGCAATTTTTAAAAATAAATTTAAAATTTATATATTGACTTAATTTTTCTGTTTCCTTTGCTATGTTCATCTTTAAAGTTGCTATGATTGATTATAAAGTCCTTGAGGGTGAGGAACCTGTGGTCTCAAGTCCACTTAGGGCCCTCCAGGGCCTCGAGTGCAACCCTTTGAGTGATTCCAAATTTCACAGAACAAATCCCTTTTAGTAAAAGGATTTGTTCTGTAAAACTTGGATTCAGTCAAAAGACTGCACCTAAGGACCTAGAAGGCCACATGTGGCCTCAAGGCTGCAGGTTCCCCAACTCTGGTATAAATAATAAACTTAGATTACCAGAAGAGACCTTAATGATAATCCAGATCATGCCTTATTTTGTAGATGAAATTACATGATGTAGTTATGGACAGAGTCAGGAATCAAACCCAGATCTCCTGACTCCTAGACAGTGAGATCACAAATCTGTTAGAGTATAGATATGTTCCAGACACTGGACTAAGATACATAGTTGTGAGAGAGTTTAGTTTCTTCTCTCAAGGATTTTATGGCCTATTAGTAGGAGAATTAAGATACATGTATAAATAACTACTGCAAAAATAATTTTTAATGTCTTACTTGGAATTCAGTTTAATAAACATCTGTTTAATCTCTGTTTTGTTCAAGTCTCTGTGGTAAGAGGGAAACAAAGATAGACCTTTCATTGTCTTAATAGCAATGTTACAGAATAGTTTGTCAAAAAGAAAAAGACACCATTTTAAACTTGTACAGTTTTTTAAGAGACTAAGGTCATCTAGAGCATCTCCTAAAAACCATTTTGAATTCTAGGGGAAACACTTATTGTAAATTAAATGTCCATTGTTTATTATAGGTAGCAGATAAGTTTTATGTTAAATTTATAGTATAAGTAGGGATGTATTTTTTATGCCACGAATGTATACTATATAGTATTTTGGAGTTCCTTTTAGAAACATTGTATACAGTTCATTCCCATTTCCTATGACTAATAATAATTTAGTAGTTTAAAAGATACAAACTTGTGGTTGTATATTTACTCTTTTGAAATTTGGTTATAATATATGATTTATTTGATGTCCTTGTTGAGGAGTAAAACCCTCAATTATAATGTTCCTATGGGAAGATAGAATTTGCTTCATGGCAATCTCCTTTATGATTTGGTTTCTGACACTGTGGTGGAAATTAGTGCTGTTTGTATAAGGCATTTTACCTGCCTATAAGTAATTTAGAATATAGTTGGAGAGCATTTGATTCTGATTAATTAGTTCTTATAGAAGATGGGATGAATTGTAGCTTTTTGGGGGGTCTTGTTATATAGAAATTATCCAACAACTTCCCTTCCCTCTCTCTCCAAACATCAAACCCCTCCTCCAAAATCACTAAAATAAAAGTAAATATACAAGCTTGAAGGAAGAAAAGTGTAGTCTGTGTGGGTATGGCAACTTAAAACTTTCTAACTTGTTTGTTTATTCATTTAAATGAATATGTTTCATTTCCACCCATTTAGACATGAAATATGATTTTTCACAATGAAGTCATTCACTAAAGCATTTAATTTGATATTTAAAGAGTTAACTTCATCTGTATCCTCTAATCAAGTATCAAGTATTATCTGTATTCTCTAATGAAGAGAATACATTCCATTGGCATTTTTGGGGGGGCTTTTTTTTGGAGGGGGGAGGGCAGGGCAATTGGGGTTAAGTGACTTGCCCAAGGTCACATGGCTAGTAAGCATTAAGTGTCCGAGGCCAGATTTGAACTCAGGTCCTCCTGACTCTGGGGCTGGTGCTCTATTCACTGTGCCACTTAGCCACTCCCTCCACTGGCATTTTTAAAAGAAACTTCAGAGGCAGCAGTAGGAATAACATAGGAATAGTTGAATTTCATCTGTATCATCCTCCAGAAAAGCATTAAGGTTTTGAAAAATTGTGCTGGGATATAGGGAAAACTCACCAAATTAAGTCTTGCATTCTTTTTTTTTTTTTTTAAGCAATGGGGGTTAAGTAACTTGTTCAAGGTTACACGGCCAGGTGGTTCTGGGTGGGTGCTAAGTGTCTGAGCCCGGATTCGATCCCCAGGTCATCCTGACTCTGGGGCCGGTGCTCTTACTCGCTGAGCCACCTGGCCGCCCCTGAGTCCTGCATTCTTGTCTTAGCTTTCCCACTCACTAATTGGACCTCCCGGCAGGTTACTTCATCTTTCTGGGCCTTGATTTCATCATCTTAAAATGAAGAGTTTAAGGTCTTTTGCATCTCTGAATTTATGATTCTATGACTAAAAAGTTCATAATCTTCTAGGTAACTTACTGGAAGGTGTCCTCCCTCCCTGTCCCCCATGAGACAGTTTGAGTACTAAATAATATTAGTTATTTTACTCCCTTTTTGTGTTAGAAAGAGATTGTTATATTTATACATGAAGAAATTGAGGTACTGGAATATGAAGTGTAATAGAAATGGATTGAAATTGTTCTCATACAGTCACTAAATAGAAGGAACTTAAGGAGATTATAATTTTTTTTTCTCCTGCTTCTAGGTATGATTAAACAAAGGTATTTTCTCCCATCAGACTCAGATAATTTTTATAATTATTATACTAAGCATACAAGAAATACTTTAAATGAGTATATAGAACTATATAGTCATCAGTCCTCTACCTAGGTTAAAAGTGTATTGCTTTGTTATGTTATTGTATAAGAGATTGTATTGTATATTGTATAAGGGGATTGACTATAGAATATCCAAGCCCATGGCAGAACCAATCTATGAACTTCAACCCTTCATTATACTCAGATTTAATAGTCTCAGATTTTCTAGATTTTATACTTCATTGTTTTTGGTTTCTATACCTGTATCTGAGTGGGATATTCTTGTTTAGATATGTAAATGGATCAGTCCAGTTAGCATTTTGTTTTTGCTGTGGTAAGAATATTAACATAGTACTGAGAAGAGAAAGACACATCTAAGTTTTATTGTAATATTTCAACCTAAATTGTTGGTTGGGGGAGATTTTACATAAATATAAACTCTGAAGAGAAAATTGACCCAGGGCCACCTTTTTGTAGCTGCTTTCATGAAAGGGTCTGCAATTGAACTGACAGGATTGTGACTTCTACTTTTTAGACAGATAATGGAATACTTTCAGCTATCATTCATGGTTGGTTAGGCATCATCCTTTTTGTTATCCGGAAAGAAGTTTGTCTGGGAAATGGTCATCTCTTGGTGGATGTACCTAGATACTTTGAATCTGGCAGGAAGAAGAGTATTTCTCCTCAGTGCATCAGTAGATCTATAAGTAGGTAATGGCACTTTTGCTCGGATAAACATCAATGATATGCACTTAGTACAGTGCCTAGTACATAGTGAGTGTTTAGTAACTGATTACTAGTTAAGCTTAGTTAACGGATTAGTTTGCCAGTAGCAGGAGCTGAGGTGAGGGATAAGCAGATCACATTGATCATCTCCAGATTGTCAGTTCTGGTATTGATTGTTTCCTCCAGACAAGTAAAAGTGCCTAACCAGAGCAGTCCACATTTCCCCTTCCAAGTCACTGTCTAGGTAGAAGGAGAGATTAATCTAATCCTAAATCCTTGCCACCATGACCATACCAGGAAAGTCAATCAGCTCCACAGCATGCTTCTGGTTGAAAGCCATTTTTCTACTTTTACCCCTGACAGTGATTGGGGTTTATTTTCTGTTGGTCATCTCTGCTTTTCCCCTTGCCCTGGAACTTTATTTACTATATCCTGTATTTCCTTCCTTTGAGGTTTCTTAAAGCTATAATATTTTTTCTGCTTCCAGGGACAGTTTTCTCTACTATTCTTGCTCTGACCTTCTTTAAAAATGTATGAAGACTTCCATTCTTCATTCTTTCCCTGGTTGCTTTGCTTTGGGTTGCAGATGATGAACACAAACTTCCTTGTCTGGTGTAGGACTAGAATTATTGGAACTTTTCAGTCCAAACTCCTCCAACTTTATACAAGCAGGCCTTCCACGTGATGCTGCTTGGAATGATCAATTCCTCAAGGCACATATCACATGGCAAGATTTCATATAGCCTGCAGGATGCTTAGAGACTGTCTACTGCCTTCTAACTATAAGAAAACCGACCTGTCACTATAATGAAATATTTCAGGCACTCCTCTACCTTTCACATTTAACATACTGGTCAGGGCCTCTTTTTCTCCTTTTGGGTCTGTAAGATTTTTATTGCTTTTACCTACTCAAGGAGGTGAAAGAACTATCACCTCTTCCTCTTACCTTTTAAATTAGTTGGTTCTTTTTTTGAGGAAGAGAGACTACTGAGTTTATCTTTGTAGCTAAAATATGGCTAATCTAGAATGCAAAGACTGGAAAATAATTGCTTTTCTTGAGTGACAATGTCATTGCTCTTTCTGGACACATCTTTATTGGTGCAAACTTGAGGGTAAATTATAGAGATCGTTGGAAAGGGATTCTTTTTTTCCATTGATTATTTTGGTGACCAGAAGCACATATAATTTGGAACCCTTAGTCCTGATAATTAGTTTCTATTCCTTAGAACACCTGTATGAGAAACTCCACTCTTCAAAAGTCTGCACTGAGGTACCTTTGCCAAGTGTTTCTGCTTAGCCTTGTGACTATTACTTTTTGGGAGACAGTTCTGTCAACGTTTTTACATCTTGGATATTTGGTGACTCAACCCATGACATGAAGAAAAGAATTGCTCATAATCTGCTCTATGGATCATGAGTCTTCATTCTTTCTGAGCAAATATTGGTGACTCCTCAGTTTTAAGTCCAGTGGCAACTTCTTCAGAGTCATTAGTAAAGCACTGTCTAGTTCTACTCCCTGTAAAATGAAGGATGTTGGATGGACCAAGTTGATGTCCCTTCTAGTTCTAGTAGTCTTTGGAATGCTGTTGTTTGAATGACCTTTTTAGGAGGCAAGTGTAATTCAGTGGAATGAATATTGGATTTTAAGTTGGAATAGCTAGGTTCTAGTCTTATCCTTACCAGTAATTAGGTGTTTCACCTTGAGAAAGCCATTGCTTCTCTTTGGGCTTCAGTTTCTTTGTCCATGAAAAGAGCTGTCTCGGGGGTGGCTAGTTGGTGCAGTGAGTAGAGCACCAGCCCTGGAGTCAGGAGGACCTGAGTTCAAATCCAATCTCAGACACTTAACACAAAAAAAAAAACTAGCTGTGTGACCTTGGGTAAGTCACTTACCCCCAATTGCCCCCTCCCCCCAAAAAAAAGAAAAAAGAAAAGAGCTGTCTTCACCAGAAAAGAAAAAAAAGAAAAGGGAGAGTTACATCATCTCCCTGTAGGGCTCCAGAGGTTTCTTTCCAGCACTGGAATCTATGAATTGAGGTGCTTGATTTCTGATAACTGGAATTGCCCTTTTTTTGACCAGTCCTGCTATAACTTCATGGCCTTCTTTTCATGACTTAGCTCACATCAAGGAAACCTTGGTTGAGGAACAAATGGGAGTCTGGCAGATTGCTCATCCTCTAATAATGCTCTCTTCTGCCTATTTCAGTCAAGTCCCTCATTTGTGCAGGACCTAGAAATTCTTAGTTGCACTAAAAATATAATAGATGTCATCCTTTTCTTAAATATATCCAGAAAGATCCCAGAATTTTAAAAATAAGATGCTTTACATAAAAAATTAAAAATATTTAAAGATGATTTTTATATATAAACAATTATTCTCAAACTCCTTAATTTTTATCACTATACAGTATCCTTTTAAGCATGGTCAAATACTGAACATTTTAGCCTGGTATAAAACTCTCTATGGTCCTATAATGTCTACAGTCTCAGAAATTGAACAGTAGTCTAGAGTTGTAAGAGACTACAGACCCCAACAGTCCAATCTGATACTATATAAGAATCTTGTATCCAATAGTAAACATTTATTAAGTGCTACCTATGTATCAGGCACTTTGCTAAACTAGGAAAGCAGCAAAAGACAATCCCTGCCTTAAAGGAATTTGCAACATAAGGACAACATGCAAACAAATGTACACAAAGAAAGCTATATAAAGACTAAATAAATAATTAACAGAGGGAAAGCACTGGAAGTAACTGGGATTGATGTTTCCATTCCAAGAAGTACTCATTCAATCTTTGCTTGAAAACCTCCAGTGAGGGAAAACCTAATACTTTCTGAGGCAGCTTTTTCATAGTTAGCTTGAATAATTAGGAATTATTTAGATTCTTTTATTAGAACTATTATTTCTCTTATATCAAGCCTAAACCTTGGTCTCTGCAACTTTAACCAATTTCTCCTAATTCTCCTCTCTTTGACTAAAGATACCAAGCTGAATTCATATTCCACATAAGAGCCCTCTAAATACTTATTCATATCTCCATTGAGTCTTATTTTTGCCACCCTAAGCATCCCTCCAAATGGTCCTCATATAACATGGTCTAAGGCCACTATTCTAGTTGAACTCCATACTTGTCAATATCTTCTTTAAAATGTATTGTTGAGAACTAAACATAATACTATCAGTATAGTCTGATCAGGGCAGAGTGCAGTGGCATTTCCTCTTGTGTATTCAGTACTTCTCTTGGTGGAACATCAACTGGTCTTATTTCCTGCCATGAAATGTCTTATGACTTAAACTGAATTTCCAGACAACAGAATCTTCGTACTTTTTTCGGTGACCTATTACCTAGTCATAACTTCTCCATCTTCTATATTTGAAGTTAATTTTTTTTCCATCCCGTTGCTTTTAGTTGTTAAGATGTTTCTGGAAGATCTTGTTAATATCTTTTGTACATTTTATTATTGTTTCTTTCCAATTTTGTGTCATTTTTTAAATTTGACAAGTAGATTATATTTGCCTTCATTCAGATGATGGATAAAATTATTAGATAGCACAGGGGCCAAGAGAAATTCTTGAGGCACTCCACTGGATATATCACTTAAAGTTTAAATTGAACCATTCTTTAGGTGTGGTCATTCAACCAGTTTTGAATCCTGATTGTACTGTAATCTAGCCCACATCCATTTCCATCCTGACCACAAGAATAACAAGAGAGAAACAGATACTTTGTTGAAATGTAGGTAAACTATATTTTAGCATTCTATTGATATATCAATCTAAAATTAGGAAATGAGATTAATCTAGTGTCAGAGGTCCTTGATGAAGCCAGTAGGCTTTCTCTCATGACTTTCCTTTTCTTTGATGTTCATTAGCCATCCCTTCAATAATAGAGAGTTTTGCCAGAAATCAAAGCTAAGTTTGGACAGGTAGGTGCTACAGTGGCTAAGAACTACAGACCTTGAGTCAGGAAGATGTGAATTCAAATTTAGCCTCAGACACTTACTTGCTGTGTGACTCTGGGCAAGTCACTTAACTTTGTCTCAGTTTCTCCATTTGTAAAATGAGCTGGGGAGGGAAGCAAACCACTCCAGTATTTTTGCCAAGAAAACCCAAAAATGGGGTCACAAAGAGTTAAATGCAACTGAAATGACTCAATAACAAAAATCATCCCTTTAATAATACAGAATTTTGCCAGAAATCAAAGATAAGTTCATTTTGTCTATAGTTTTCTGATTGTGCTTTTTTTCTCTTTTTAAAATTGGGACAAAATTTACATTTTTCTAGCACTGTGGAACTTCCTCTGTTCTTGAAAAATCTTTCAGATTATTACAGATGACTCTGGAATAATGTCCCTTAGTCCTTTTGTTACTCTAGGTTGTAGATCATCTCTGGTAATCTGAACTCATCAGAGATAATTAGGTGCTCTCTTAACATTTTCTTACTTATCTTGGCCATCGACTCCCTATATGCCATTCCAGTTCTCTCCATACTCTTCAGCAATAGACAAATCTTATTTCCTTTTCTTTTTTGTTGTTCACAGTGTCAATAAATGGGCCTTCTTGGTTCTAAGTGTTTATTGCTAGCTTCCAATTATTCTGAACTTTTAGTACTCTTGAAACTATTCTTTTTACAAGACCATGCCATGCTTTTATATTCATTTTTTATTACCTACCCTTGCTTCTGTCTTCGTGGAAAATCTTAAAATCTTAGGATCATAGATTTAGAGGTAGAGGGAACTTAAGAAATCTTTTAGAACAATACTCTCTACCCCATTTTACAGATGAGGAAACTAAGGCCAGGGAAATGAAGTGATTTTTCCAGGGTCACAAGGTTGAAAAAAGCAGAGCTAGATTTGGCCCCAGGTCCTCTGACTCTGAACTCAGCACTCTGTGCATCCAGATTCTTCTCTTTTGACAACTCTTCTTTTTTCTCAGTGGAACTGTTTAACTTCTTGGCTTCAAATTATAATTTTTGAGAGTTTCCTATCCCTGTTTTACTTAGAGAATTTTAGTCCATAAGATCACACTAATTCTTCCTTTGAATCCTATGTAACAAGCTCTTCTCGAATTTAGGGATCTGACTATGCCTGACTTTACTTTTTTTTTTTTCCTCTCACATTTTCAAAGATAGAAGAATGATAAATTTCTTCCCAGGCTCCTATAATTTCCATTCCAGAAAGTAGTTCCTACTTCAGAAATAGTTTGTGGTATAGTTTAAAAAATTTCCAAGGTTCAAATTGCAACTCTCACTTTTTATGTAACTTTGAGGCAAGTCATTTCTCTGGACCTTAGTTTCTTTCCCTTTAAAATGAAGACCTTGACCTAGATCAGTGGTGTCAAACTGAAATAGAAATGGGTCCACTAAGCCATATATAAGGATTCCTGAGGGCTGTATGGCGACTTAATTTTAAAAATGTAATGTTACCTGTGTTTTGTTGTATTTTTATTTATTAATTTTAAAAATGTAATGTTACCTGTGTTTTGTTGTATTTTTATTTATTAATTTTAAAAATGTAATGTTACCTGTGTTTTGTTGTATTTTTATTTATTTTGCGAAATATTTTCCAATTACATTTTAATCTGGTTTGGGTTGCACTCAGGAGTGTTGTGGGCTGTGTGCCCCTGCTGTGTGATTGACACCTCTGGATTATATAACCTCTAAGATTTATGTCAGTTTAAATCTATAATTCTGTGATCTTCCTTATTGTTTGTGCATAGGTTATAATTGGGAATTAAGTGTTGTGTGAAAGTAGTAGAAAGAATATTGTACTTAGAGTCTCAATAAAACTGGATTTGAAATCTGATTCAAAGCATCACTATGTGAGCATGGGCTTTTTGAGCTTCAGTGTCCTTATATTTAGAATGAGGATAATAATATTTGTAATAACTTCTATGTGACGTGCTGTGGGGATTAAATGTGATAGTATATGTAAAAGCCCTTTGTATATCTTAAAGTATTATATAAATGTCAGCTATTATCATCATAGGCATAGGACATGTATCTACTGTAATATTAATTGTACTTTACTTTCTTCAAAAAAATCCATGTTTTTCCTTATACTTTTAATTTCTCATCCCTGTGTGACTTTTAACACCTTTTATCAAAAAGCTTCTGTCAGTTCAGTTGAATAGGTATTTGAGTGGTTTACCATTTAGGTTAGCATTATGCTAAACTCTAGTACTGGGGTAAGATAGAAAAGAAGACTAAAATAGTCAGTGCTCTGGAAAAACACAGTCTCATTGGGAGACAATATGTATTTCCTGGAAATAATATAAGTAGGAAAAATGAACTGTACACTCCATACTACCAGAGCTCAGTAAAGAGAGATCATATTGTGGACTGGAGAAGTCAGAGAGGGCTTCATAGAAGAGGTTTAACAGGCCACTAATAAGAAAAGAAGAGATGAAGAAATTATAGCTGTGAGGAAGAGAAGGAATAAAAATTGGCAATGTATAGCCAGGTACAGTTAAGAAATTTTCCTGAGTCAAGTGGAGTAGGTTTGATAGGTGGGGCAAATTGTAGAAAGACTTGAATCTCAGGGTTAGAAGTTTGATTTTTATTCTTTGGTCAGTATTGGACTGCTGGATTGACTAGATTAAAATGGTATCTTAGTAAAATCAATCTAGAATCCTTGTATAAAGGTGGTTGGAGCAGGGAGAGATCAGATAAGTTATTTTTCTAGTAAAGATACGGGACTACGGTTTTTCCAGTGCAAATGTAAAGGAAAAGATGGAATTTGTGACATTTGTAAGGGGTACTGGAGAGCAAGAGGTAAAGATAAGCCTAGGTTATTGATAGGTAAAATGTTGCCTTGAATGTTAATTGCCATCATTAGAGATAGCTGAATTAAAGAGGGAAGATGGTTTGATAGGGGAAATAGGTTAAAAAAAAATACCTTAAAGCTGTTTTTCCTAATGTAGAGAATTTGGATAGGTATGCAAAAAAGGGTGGGATGGGTTTATTCTAAGATGAGGATTATAAAGCAGTGGTGCAAGTGAATGTGTAGGAATGGGTGAAAACTGGTTTTCCTGTACAACAAGATCTTTAGACATTATTTTAAAATAGTGCTTCCACTAATTCCATTAGAGTTGGTACTTATCCTTTGGGCCATTTGAAATCTTTAGCCACTTGTTTAAATCACAAGTTAAATTTAATTCCCTCCAATTTTAATACCTATAAAGAGATACAGTCTATGAGTGATGGGGCTGATATGTTTTAAAATGCTTTGTTTTTTGAGTGCTTTCACACATTATGTAATTTGATCCTTAGTTGACATATTTAGACTGATGAAATAATTTTAATATTTTCAGAAGAAAAAAAACCAGAAGGATGAATGTTACCAAAGAAGTTATTTTTGGATTACTCTTAATATTTATCCATATTACTGCTTCCTTCTGTTATATTTGAAATCTTCAAAAAAGCATCTTGGATAATATTTATAATGGTAATGTATTTTTTTCTTTGTAATGGGAGGTCTCATTCTAGGGACTGTGCTCAAATCAGGCATTATATAGTTTCATTGAAGTATTAACTATCTACAAGTAGATTTTTTTTGGTTATTGTAATAATTTATGTGTATCATATATTTCTTCCTACAATGAGATCTATTTTACTGGGATGGAAGCACTTATACTTATATTCAATAATTTAGTAAACTATAATTGTTACCAATATTCTGGGCATGAATAGATATTGTAAAAGTGTTCATCTTGACTTCTCAGTGATATGGAAGGCTTGTTATGATTTTTGCAATAGGGCAGTTACATTTCAGGCAGTTACATTTTTAGTTGTCCCCAAAATGTAACTAGGAAGTAATAATAACAATAACAATAATAATAATAGCTGGCATTTATGTAGCACTGAGATTTACAAAGTTCTTTACAGTGGTTTCCTTTCTTTTTGGGAGTTTTTAGAAGAAAGAATGTTTTGATCATTAAACATTTGGAATAGGTTTTAAAAAATCACATGCAAAGTTCAAGTTATGTTAAGAAGGGACTCTTCTCTTCTATTACAATAAAAAACTAGAACCATTATGTAGGTCTACAGAATCAATTTACTTCAGGAGTGGTTCATATGTTCTTAAAAGAAAAATAATGAGATCCAATATACATTATTTCTTAATAAGTGGGTGGGTAGATTGATTTCATCTATTTTTTGCTATTGTTAAAGAGAAGTATAAAATGGCTGTAACTATGATAATCAAGGTCCTAATATATTTAAGTTTTTAAAACTTCCTTATTATTACTTGTCTTTGTTCCAGGCTACATTAGTCATCAAAAATAGAGTAGCCAATTAAATGTAATCATATATTCAGGGTATATTTGCTAAATCAGCTACTCAGATAGTCTAAATTTAATAAAACAAAATTATTTTACTGTGATATTTTCAGAATAAAATTCAATTCTTTTAAATTAAAATACAAATGCCAGATTTTCTTCAGAGGAAAATTTACAAATGTGACATAGATAAAATATTTTCACAATGAGTGATTTTAAGTAGTGTTGATCAGAACTATCTTCTACTTAGTAGGGTTTGTATTTAAACTACTGCATGTTGAAATAATCTGTGCTCCATTCTGCACATCTGAATTCAGTTTGCAGAATATGGCAAACAGCTGCATTTCAATCGGATTGCTATAACAACTGTAGGACATTAACCCGTTGAGAAGATTACAGTAGGTTTTCAGTTCCATGTTAACTGTATTTATTAGAGAAAATTGACTTGAGTGCTTCTGCTTTTGACTGACATTTTTTTTTAACGTCTGGAAGAAAGGAAATAAAGCATTTGAGTGATAGGACTTTGATGTGTAAAGAAGTTAATATCCAAAGAAGCTAATTATCTCAAACATCAAACAAAGTTGTAGTCCAGGGAAATAATTATTTTAAAGAGTTTGATGAGCTATTGGCTCATCTTGTCAAGAAAATGCAATACACCTGTTTGATTTGTAAGTTAAATAATTTGTGAAAGGATGACCATAGTTTCAAGAAAGTATTGTTGGATACTTTCAGTGGTTCTGATATGAAACACTTGCACCAAAAAGTTGTGGTTTTGTCAAAAGTGTCAGTCAGTAAGCATTTATTAGGCACTTATTCTGTACTAGACACCAGTAAGTGCTGATACAAAGAAAAGCTAAAACATTGTCCCTGCTTTCATAAAGCTCAAAATCTAATGGGAAAGAAAACATGTGAATAATTATGTACATACAAAATTATATAGAATAGGTAAAAAGTGATCCAGAAATGAAGAAAAGGGGGATATGTGTGTGGAAAAGGACCCAGAAAGACCTCCTGACACTGGTGGGATTTGAGCTGAGTCTTGCAGAAGCCCAGGAAGGTGAGGAGGTGGAGATGGGGAGGGGAACATTCTAGGCATGGGGGATAATTGGTGAAAAGGCACAGAGTGGGGAGATGGAGTGTTGTGTGTGAGGAGCAGCAAGGAGACTAGTGTAGCTGGATCACAGAGTAAGTGAAGGGTAGAGTAAAGTGTAAGAAGATTGGAAAAGTAGGAAGGGGTCAGATTTGGACTGGCTTTAAATGCCAAACAGGATATTATATTTGATCTTGGATGTAATAGGGATCCAGTGGAGTTGTTGGGCAAGGGGAAGGTGTGGCATGATCAAGACCTGCACTTTAGGAAGATGACTTTGGCCTCTGAGGGGAAGATGGATTAAATTGGAGTGGGGAGAGACTTGAGGTAGGGAGACCAACCAGCAGGCTTTTGCAGTAGTCCAAGTTAGATGTGGTGAGATCCTGAGCTAGGGTTGTGGCTTTCTGAGTGGAGAGAAGGGAATGCATGTGATAGATGTTGTGAGTGAAGGAATGACAACAGATTGGCTGTGTAGGATCTGTGAGTGAGGAGTTGAGAATACCACTGAGGTTGTCATGGGTGACAACAATGTACGCCTGGGTGTGACTAGGATGGTTGTGCCCTCTATATTAAGCAGTAGGAAAGTTGGGAAGAGGGGAGAAATTTGGGGGAAAGAGAATGAGTTTTGTTGTGGATATATTTGAGTTTGAGATGCAGGTGTGATATCCAGTTAGAGATGTTCAAAAGGTGATATGGAACTGGAATTCAGGAGAGACTAGGGCTGAATGATTAGATCTGGGAATCATCAGCATAGAGATGATGGCTGAACCTTTGGGAGCTGATGAGATCACCAAGTGAAACAGGATAGAAAGAAAAGAGAAGTAGCCCTAGGACACAGAGCCTTGAGGACCATCCACTGGGAGAGGGCATGACATGAATGGGGATCCAGCAAAGGAGACTGAGAAGGAGCAGTCAGAGCAGTAGAATGAGAAACAGGAGGAAAACCGTGTCATGGAAACCTAGAGATTATCAGGTAGAAGAGCATGATTGACAGTGTGCAAGGCTGCAGAGAGGTCAGCAAGGATGAGGGCTGAGAAAAGGCTTTTTGATTGAAAAGATCACTGGTAGCTTCAGAGAAAGCAATTTTAATTGAATAATATCAGAAGCCAGATTACAGAGAATTTAGAAGAGAGTGAATGGAACAGAAGTGGAGGCACTGAATTTAGATAGTTTTTCTAAGGAATTTATCTGAGAAGGTGAAGACATTTGAATGATAGGTAGAAGGGATGGAGCAAGGTTTATTTTGTGGATGTGGGAGATATGGGTATGCTTGTAGATAGGTAAGAAGAGAGGGAGAGATTAAAGATTAGAAAGAGAATGGGGAGTTGAAGTGAATAGGGGATTGAGACTGGAAAAAAAAACCAGCATAGGAGATGATTCCCTTTGTGATAAGGTGACATTATTTTCTCTGTGGTAATGACAATAGAGAGGGGGCAGATGACTGAGAGATGTAGAGGTGATTCATAGGACTTGGGGATTTGAAGTTGGAGAAGTGGAAATATTCATTGATTGTACAAAGAGTTTTGAGTGTAGATTACAGGAAGTATGCATGAACAATGCATGAACATACGAGAATTAGGAGCAGGAAGATATTTTGGGAAAGTCACATGTTGGACTTAATAATATTAGGTGCCTGTGGAATATCCACATAAGATATCCAGCAAGCTGATAGAAACATAGAGTTCAGGGATCAAGAGCAAAGTAGCTGAGGCTTTAGGAGATGAAGTTCCTAAAAGAGAGAGTGTAGATGGCAAGGAATCTAGAGGTCAGACCAGTGATGAAGTGTGTTTGGGTTTGGGGTCTGAAAAAGAAGATTCAGAGAAGATGCTCAAGACTAAGAAAGGAACCAGAAGAGTGCTGTGCTTTTGAAGCCAAAGGAGGGTAACATTTTGATGAGGAGGTTGTGTGGGGGTGGGGAGCACATATACAATGCTGGAGGGAAATCAGATTAAACAGTTGGATCTGATAGTATAGAGGAGGCTAATCTTTCATGAGGAAGTTTCAGTCAAGTAGTAGGGAAGGTAGCCAGATTACAAGGGATTAATGAGTTAGTGTATGGTGAGATAGTGGGAGAAATAGAATAGGTCCTGGGCAAAATTCGATGGTCAAAAAAAAAAAAATTGGAGCAGTATGGTGGGTATAGAGGTCACACTGGCCTGAGCCAGTGAGTTGCTTGCCGTTTCATCCTTCCTCAGACCTCCATGGCTCCTCTCCCCCCACTCTCTATTTTACTGAAAAAAATTGAGGCAGTTTGCTGATAGGGATCTTTTCTCTTCTCTTCATCTCATGTCACTCAGATGCCCTCTGCCACTATCTTAACCTCTCTGCTGATCTCCATTCTCATATCTCTAAGTGCCTTTTAGACAATTGTGAGCTTAATGTCTAGTACACATCTTGAATTCAGTATGTCCCAAGCAGAATTCCTTATATTTCCCCTTAAAACCTTCTCCCCCTTCCAAACTTCCTTATTACTGTTGAGGACACTTCCCAGTTCCCTGGGCTCAAAACTTAGATCCTCCCTTCCCCATATCCAATCTGTTGCCAAAGCCTGTCAATTTCATATTTGCAACATCTCTCAAATATTCCCTGTTCTCTCTGGTACTGCCCTTATTCTACTATAAGAGCTCATCACCTCATGCTTGGACTATTGCAATAAGGTAGTGGTTGGTCTGCCTTCCACGAGTCTCTCCTCTCTATAACCCATCTTCTATTCAGCCACCAAAATGATTTTCCTAGAGCACAGGTCTGATCATGTCATTCCCATACTCAATAAACTAACCTTCTGTTTGGCATTTAGAACTCTCCATAAAGCTTCCTTTCCCCCTACTCCCCCCTCCCCCATCTTCTTATTCCTTAAAAACACACACATATTTTGTGATCTTGTAAACTGCTGTCTGTTTAATAATAATAATAAAAATAATAAATAATAATCTATATGTAGATGACTCTTAAACCTTTAGATCCAGCCCTACTCTATCATGAGTTCCAGTTGCTCATTACCAGCTGTCAACTGGATATTCTGGACTAGAGGTCTCTTAAGCATTTAAACTCAACATAGCAAAAAACTCATTTTTCTCGCAACCCCCTTCTAACTTTTGAACTTAACTTATTCTGTATAGGACACTTAGATTTTTCCATTCCCTTAGGTACATAGTGTTAGAATTTTCCTAGATATCTTACTCTGACCCCCACATATCCAGTCCATTTCCTAATCATATCATTTCTCCCTCCACAAAATCTCTTACATCCTTCCCCTTTTCTCTACTCACATGCTCACTATCTCATCACTTCTTGCCTGACCTGTTGCAGTAATCTCTTGATTAATCTCTGTAGTTCTCCTAATTCAAGTCTTTGCCCTCTCCAATCCATCTGCCACACAACTATCAAATGATTTTCCTACAGTGGAAATCTAACCTTTTTACTTTCTTACTCAATACACTTCACTGGTTCCCTGTTGCTTTTAGGATCAAATATACATTTCCTGTTTAACTTTTAAAGCCCCATTACAACCTGGCTCCACCTTATCTTCTTATTCTTACTACTCCTCTTCTTGTACTTTATACTCTGGATAAACTGGTGTTGGGTTTTGTTTTGTTGGCTATTTTCTACACATGATATACCTTTTCCCATCTCCATGCTCTCACTTCATTGTAGTGGCTGTTTCCTATGTCTAGAATATCTGTTAGAATCTCTAGTTTCTTTCAAAACTCTCCATAGTTGATGCCCCAAAATAATTACCCCATATTTATTTTGTATATCTGTTCTTATCAGGCTTCAGATACTTACTAGCTGTGTGACTCAGGCAAGTCTTAATTTCTCTGTACCTCAGTTTCCTCTTTTGTTGTATGGAGATAATAGCATATACATTTTGTTGGTTGGGTTGTTGTGAGTATAAAATGAGATAATATTTGTAAAGTGCTTTGTGAACCTTGAAGCCATCATATAAATAGTGTTATTCTCAGAATAATGTTTTAAATGGAAATATGGTTATGAAAATATAAAAAAAAAACCCTAAACAATCAAAACAAGCTAATGGATCCTAGGATAAGAACTTCTGCCTTAAGGCTTCAATCTAGCATCTTGGTGGAGGTAGGGGAAGGGGAAAACAAGTCAAGGCCTCCTGAAGAAGCTGAATCTTGAGGGAAATGGGATTCTAAGAAGTAGAGATGTAAGAATGGAGAATTCTTCAGGCATGAGAGCAGGTAGTTCAAAATCACAGAGAGGGGCAGATGGAATAGTTGTGTGAGGAATAGCAAGTAGACCAATTTGGATAGACCACTAGAGAAGGGCCAGAGTTAGATTTTGAAGAGCTTTAAATGCTAAAGGAGTTTGTATTTCATCCTGTAGGGAATAGGAAGCCATCCGAGTCAGTAAAGGGGGCAGTGACATGGTCATTTCTAGATATTGTGAAAGCATCTTGTCAGCTGAGTGGAGGATGAATTGGAGTACAGAAGATTTGATCCACAGAGACTGATTAAAAGGTTATTACAATATTCCAGATGGGAGGTGATGGATCTTTAACTAGTTGTGGCTGTGTGAGTAGAGAGAATAAAAAGAAGAGATACTGTAAAGTAGAAGCAAGATTTGGCATCTGATGTGATATAAACTCTCTTTACCAATAGGATAGATAGGAAGCAACTGTTCTGCCACTTAGTCTTACAGAGTTACGTTCCTTACCTAAATGAATTTTGTATCAAATCCTTAAGGATACTTGCTTTTTTGAATGAACATTGTAGTTATAATCATTTATTGTGTAAAATAGAACATACTGGTTTTCTTATGTTGATGAGCAAAGAAAGAAGATTATTGTAGATTATATACTAAGTAGAATATTTAAAACAGTTTGTGCTTTATTAAAAGTTTTATAATTGCCGCCATTCCTCATATATACTTTTATTTACAATTAAAACACTTTTGCAAGCTTTATTATTTCTTTTTGTTTATATAGATGAATAATACTGCAGCTAGCCCGATGTCATCTATTGCTACCTCAAGTAGTGGAAGAGCCACAGGGAAATCTACAAGTTTTGCTCTTGAACTGCAGAGTATGATGTAAGTATTGTATCTACATAAGCTTGAAACTGTTTAAAAAGTGTTCTTGAGAAGGAGATATGTCTAACAAAAAGTATTAAAAAATCAGTTTGGAAATGATTAAGAAAGAAATCATGTTGAATAGTCTTTACTATTGCATTTAAAATAAATTTCTAGTAGGGTAAAGCTGCGTATCTATAATATTCCTTTATGTGATTATAATGAACACTTGGCTCTACTTTGAAGAAGTTAATATAAGTGATTGATGTTGACAGACCATGACTTGTAAGTGGTTTCAGAATTTAAAAGACTTTGTTTTAATTTTTCAACAAATAAATGCATGTTATAGATTGTGCATTCATGAGAAAGGTCAAATATTTTTAAGTAGTTGAACTTGAAACCATTTAAGTTTATTATTTTCTTTATATATATAACATATATATATATATAATCTTTATCATGATAAAGATTACAAAAGATAAACATATATATGAAGGTTCCTTTCCTAATGCTCTATTTTGTGTGATTACTATTGCATTGCAACCTGCCTTATAAGACCAAGGCAAGCAGTTTCTGATTTGGTGGCAAGGAAAGCTTATTCTTCTTAAATGTTTGTGTGCTGGTGCAGCATAGTTTTTATTTCATATGACCTTTGGAAAGAGGAAAAAATGAGTTCTTCTTTTCCTGTGGACAATTTATCATAATTTGTCAGTCAGTTCAAAGGAGGTATTTCTTTCTGAAAATGAAATGGTTTCTTTTGAAGGCTAGGCATTATGAATTCAATTGATAGCTTAATTATAGAGTTCATGTAGTGATGATTATTAAATATAAAGTGAATTTAGGATTTGTCGTTTAGAATTTTCTAGTTGACTGTACCTGGACATGGTATTATAGTGATATATACATTGTTGTGGTAGTATTTGGGTATTCTTGGTGCTTAATGAGGCAACTAAGTAGTGCAGTGGATACAGTGCTGGGCTGGAATTTGGAAGGCCTGAATTCAAATTCGGCCTCAGATGCTTACTAGATGTGTTACCCTGGACAAATCACTTCACTTCTGTTTTCCTTAGTTTCCTCGACTGTTAAATGGGTATGATAAAGCAATTACCTTGCAGATTTGTTATAAGGATCAAATGAGAAAAATATTTGTAAAACTTTTATTGCTATTCTGGGACACTATATAAGTGTTTTTCCCTCTACTCTTCCTCCCTTAATGAAAAATATCCTTGGAGAGTTTTTACAGTTACAGCTTAATTGCATTTCTAACATTGCTAATAAAACATTATTGTAAAAATTCTAGGTCATTCATCTAATTCAGGCCCCGTTTAAGATTCATAAAGTCCTAAGATAGGCCTTTTAAAAAATAGTATACCTTTTAAAAGCAGAATTCAGAGCTTAATTGTGTTTTTTACCTAGAAAAACAAACAAAAAAAGCAACCCATAAAACAATTTTTATTTTATATAATTTCCTTTTACTGATGAGCAACATTTGGGACTACTTTCAATAACTGGAGCAATTTAGTGCTAGAACAGGGCATTGAACCAGTTGGCGTATGTGACCCTATTTTATATTCTAGGATTATGATATAGAAGTAAATTCTACTCTATGGGAAAGTGTGTATAAAATGAGCTGCTAAAAGGTATAGACATTGTGGTGAAGGGTATCTTTACTTTAGATATGGGTATCTAACTTTAAAGATACACACAAAAGAGTTAATTAGAGGTCATGGATAGTGAGCTGGCCTCAGAGTCAGCAAGACCTGGGTTCAGGTTCTACCTCATAAGAGGTATGTTATCTGTATGACCCTGGGTAAATTGCTTAACCTTTCAGTGATCCAAGCAACACTGACACTTTATATTATGGAGAGGAAGTTCCTCACTGAAAGCTTTCCACATGGATAAAGTCATAGGTCAGGTAAAAAACAAACAAACAAACTTTCTTATACATATCTTTCACCCAATTGTATTTAGTTATGTTTGAAAAATGTGAAAGAATTTGATGAATCTTAGGGGAACCTAAAAGAGGAGAATATATAGGCTCTTTATTTGAAGTGCCTATCATTTGGGGAACCAGCAGATGGTAAAAATTAAATGGATTAAAAACTTGGTGCTCCAGAAAATTTTAATTCTAAGTTTTTTAATGATTGGAGATATTAAAAAAAGTTCTATGAATCAGAATCAGTCTTAATGATTTTAGTTCTGCTTTTCTTTTTGGTATTACTAGGTATTTTGTTGTGGGTTTTTCAGTATCAGATTTCTGAAATCCTTGCAAAGTTGAGAATAGAAGGGGAAAGAGTTTTCCTGTATGGTGGTTACAATCTAAAAAAAACTTTAGGGAAGAAAATATAGAAATAAAGGATTTCTACACTGGTCTGGACCTGTGGGCACCATACTGCTGCCTGACACATTCTTGTGTATCTTCTTATATAAGTTTTCTCACTCAGTGCCCCTCTACTGTATAGAAACTCAGTTGCTATATTTTTGTAATGCTTGTGGATAGAGATCATTAGAATAAAATGAAATATTTAGAAAATAAGAGTAAAGATGGAAGTATAGTAGCTGGGTAGGATGTGTTTGCTTTGAATAATGTATTTTTAAGGTATTAAACATTTATATATTTAGTGATCCTGTTTAGTTCTGGGCTTAGGCAAGACTTTGATATATCAGAGTATATCTAGAAGAGGTAAGTGGAAACTGATCGTTGCCATGGGAAGGCATGTTGAATGCCCTGGAATGTTTAGCTTGAAGAAGAAAAGACTTGGGGAAGGGGCAAGAGAGGGATATAATAGCTTTCTTTAGGTATTTGAAGGACATGTAGAGGAAGTACTGTGTTCTGCTTAGTTTTAGAGGGTTGATTTGCTCTAGAAGTTGTAGAAAAGCAGATCTCAGTTCAATAAAAGGACAAACTTTCTAATAATTAAAACTTCAGAAGTGGATTGGGCAGAAGGTTCTGGGCTACCTGTCACTGGACACTGGAAGTTTATGGGGCTGGAGGTTCACTTGTCAGGGATTCTTCAGAAGTCCTTCTTAACACTGATAGTCTTTGTGATCCTGAGATTCTGTGTATTATTTTCTTAAGTGTCTCATGATTTTAGAAATGGATCATCACAGTAGAGCTGGAAAAAACCTCAGGGGTCAGTCTGAGTCAGTCTAAACCCCTTCATTTTACAGATGAAAGCCTTGAGGTCCAGAAAGGAAGGTGAAGTGTTTGACTGAGGTCACACAGAGAGTAAATGGTAGAGCCTGGCTTCCAATCTAAATCTTAAATCTTAACTTTCAGAATCCAGTACTTTTTCCATTGTCCTAGGGAAAACTTTAGGGAAATCTATAAAAGCTTTATGTGAAAACAAAGGAGGTTTCCATTAGTACTTTGTTTTTGTAAAGTATTCAGGTGTCTGGTTCTTGGTTTTTATATAGAGAATTTGTTGTTTGTACTGAAGGGCAATTTAAAAACACTTTTTTTTCCTTCCTACGTTCCACGCGTATATTTTTGCAAATTCTTCATAATCAAGAAACCTGGATAATTTTCTGAGCATAACTTATCATTGGTTGTGTATGTGAAAGAATTAGACATCTGTTTCAGACCTAGTGACTGCTACTTAGAGTTACTATATGTATTAAAAGCATATAATCTGAAAATAACTTTTGATATGAATATCTTAATTGGTTAGGGATAGGGATTACTTAACATTTTATCAAGATGTTGATAAAAATAATTTTGGAGGAAGTAAGAGGAGAATTATAAATCTGAAATAGTGGAGACATGTCAAGGCTAAGCTCTGCTCAGAAAATGACAGGTTTTTCTCTTGATTCTTAATAGAATTTAGAAGACTGAGTTACAATTCATATTTAACTGAACCCTGTTATATGATTATTTAGTATAGGAAAATGCAAGCTTTTAAAGTAGTTTTGTCTGTGGTTCTTTTTGTTTTCCTGATACTTGATTCTGTAAATGAGCCCCCTACAGGTTGGAAGAGTTTACATCTTTGAATTTATGTTATAAAACACTCTGTAGTAAAGTCATTTCCCAAGAGGAGCTTGGGGAATTTAATTAGATAAGGAGTGGCTTGGGAAGAGGAGAAGAAGGCAACAGATCTTTAAATCATATAAATATAGGACTTAGAGGATCACCTAGAAAAGAGAGTGAATTTAGCTAAGTAAATTAAATTTCCCCTCTGCCCCCTTCAGTTCAGGTTCCTTAGCTGTGATAGGGATTATTCATCAAAGTTGCTTGAACTAGTTTTAACTAACTTAAGTGTTCTCCAGGGGAACCTTCATCAGGGTAACCGAATGAGGTTTAGAGGTTTGATGGAAATTATCAGCCTGGTGTTACCAACCTTTAGAAATGTACATACAATACCTCAGTTATTTTTAATGTATCTTAATGGGGAAAAGTGTTTTACTCTAGACATTACTTCATTTCTGTATTAATTACAGTATATCTGTTAAGTATAATATATTGATATCCATGCAAAAATATTATTCATTGTCAAATTGTAGGAATTTATCATAGAAAATGTAGACTATATTGTTGAAAAAGAGCTTAACATTTACAGAGTGTTTCAGTGTCTCTTTTAATATAGGGCATACAACTAAAACATTTTAAGAGAATGAGACTTCTTCCTCTTAGCAAATATTTTATATATATATGAAATAGTTATGCATAGTAGCATAATCCTCAATATTTTTACTCTGAGACACATTTGTACATAATGTAGATGACTCATTTCATGTTAGTGTTATTTTTAAATTTTTGCAAAAATTCAGTTTTGTAGCAGCACATAAATATTTCTTAAGCCTGTTTCAGAAATTAAATCTCCACCGATATTGTCACTTTGTTTTTATAATGGCACCTCTGATTAAAATACTTCTCTCTTTTGAAGCAGTTTTACATTGAGAAAATGTTTTTGGTTGAAAACATTTCATTGTACTTTACATCTAGTCCTGTAGCTGTGTACACATTGTCACATGCTTGAGAACCAGGAAGAATGGAACTTCATCACATCTTAGTAAAGTTTTACATTAAAGAATATTAGTTAAGATCTGTATTATGCAATTTATAAAGTAATAGTTTTTTGTTTAAAAGAACTTGTAAAATATTGTTTAGTAGTTATTGCTTATGATAGTAATAGTTATACTAATGTTTAGATAGAGCTTTAGGGTTTTTGAAGTGCTGGACACATATTATCTCATCTGACCTTTACAATAGTCCTGTGAGGTAGTGCTGTTAGGATTTTCATTTTACAGATTAGGAATCTGAGGTTGATATAGGTTAAGTGCCTTGGCCAGGGTCACATGACTGGTCACATCTGAGATTCAATTTAGATTCAATACTTCTAGACCCCAAGGCCAGCCCTCTTTCTGCTGTGATAAGCTATCTCTTAAAATACTGATATAAATATAATGATGATGATGAATATTGAGAATTCATCATTCAGCAGGCAAATGAAGTATATACTATGTGTAAAAATTCTGTGTTAGATGATGAGGGAGATAGAAATCTAAATAAAATAAATTACCTGTCCTAAAATAGTAGATAGAAGATATGTATTATAGTTAACTGTAATATATAAACATAGGTTCTTTATGAGGGATAAACATCAAACTTTGAAGAAGAAAAAATTTGTGATTGAGTTAATTAAGTGGGGAAAGTAGTGGGCATTGTAGGTATGGCTAATGATGTGAATGCCAGCAATGCCCATTTTTTTGCCTTTATCTCTATCCCTCTTCAGATCTTCTTTTAAGACCCAGCTCAAATGTTACATCTTTCATGAAGTGTACTGTAGTCTAAAGAATAGGTCTTGGAGTTGGAAGATTCATATTATATAGTTCTAACTTTGTCACCTACTTGCTGTGTGATTTTAGGAAACTACTTTCATCTCTCTGTACCTCAGTTTCTACATCTGTAAATTGAAGAGGTTGGGTAGATAATCTCTGTGGTTCTTCTTGACTGTAACATTTTTTGATTTTGTGATGTCTTATAAACTAAAATAGTAAAATGAAAATTATATTTGTAGAACAGTGGACCATCCATTTGGCTAAAGTGAGAAGTATGTGAACAAGAGTAGTATTAAGAAAAGCTGAAGAGGCATGGTGGTGTTAGATTGTGGAGGACTCTCAGTGCCAGAGTAAGAATTCCAAACTTTATTTTGTTGGCAATAGGGATAGGGACCTGTTCAAATGCTTTTATTTGTGGAGTGACAAAAACAATTCTATGCATTAGGAAGATTAATCAGGCAATATTGTGAAAGATGGGCTTTTACTGCAGGGTTTGTGACCTCTTAAGAGGCTAATATTCAGATGAGAGATAATAAGGGTCTTTTTATGGGTTGATGAAAGTGGGAAGAGAAAAGGATATTGTGGAAGTAGACACAGTTGGACTTGGCAGATGACAGAGCATTGGAGGGTAGAAGAAATGGATAGTCAAAGATGACACCAGCATTTCTAACATAAGCGACTAGGAGAACAGTATTGTTATTAACAGACATGGAAGTTATAAGATAAGATGAGTTTGGCACATTGAGTTTACAGTACCAGAGGGCTAACCATTTGGAAATATCTAGTAGACAGAAATGTGTTTGTACTTTCTTATCTTCTAAGAAGTCAGGTTTATATATTTACTTTGGGGAGCCATTCTGACAGCTTGTAGTCAAATGAATGAATAAAGTTGAATTTGGGAGAGAGAATATAAAGAGAAGAGGGGGGACACTCATGAGAAATGTCTAGATTATATCATGGGGTGGGAAAATGTAGTGGGTAATCAGAGGTGTCAAATGCTATAGAGATGTCCAGGAGAATGACAAAAGGCTTTTGGGTTTGGAGATCACTTGTGACCTCAGTGAATAGTTGTAATAGAATAGTGGGGGTAGAAGTTAAATTACAAGACAAATAGGAATCTCAGATTATAATATGTTATTTGGAAAAGGTGATTTCATATGCAGATACTTGGTTTTACATATAACTTTCAATAATACATTTAGTGCTGAAAATGAAGTCCAACTATTCTTAGAACAAGTTTTAAAATCTCTTCTGTTGTCATTTTTGAAACACTCTCAGTTGTCACTGAATTTTATAAAGTGATTTACAAGTTTAGAGTGGAAGTTTGCCACATCCTGGTTTTAAAAGAAGCAAATAAATGAAAGCTTGAAATTCAATTGGTAAATTAGGGGATGATTATTATGTGAGACATTATATATTCACAGCAGTATCTCTTTATCTTAATCTATGGGTTTAAATATTGAATTCTCTCTGTAAAATTCTATAATAGATATTTTGCTAGATTAGTACCAGATAGAGATGAGAGACTAACAAAAAGAGTCTGAATATTTAGTGATCATAGTTTTTGAAATACCAACTTGGCACCATTATTTCTTTTTCCTTTTTTTTCCATTTTTTATTAGTGAATAAGCAGTTTAAGAGATGTCTATTTACTCATAGTTTTTTGTGTTATTGGAATGCCACCAAAAGCATAGTCTAAAAAACAAGTACCTTTTGATAGAAACAAAAGGAGGAGAGTTTATAGAGTAGAGATTTGAAGGACATAAGTGTGCCTTGTTTGTTTATGCATCTTGATTTTTAATTTAGAATTTATAGAGCACCATATGTATTAACTCAGTGTAGTTTTCTCAACCTAAGTAACTCTAAAACCCACAGTGGACAGTAATTAAAGTATGTATATTTAGAAGTTTCTGATCAAAGTTCACAGCTTTCATAGGTGAAGGTATCAAAAAAGAAAGTAACCACATCACTGGGAAAAATAACTAATATTTGGCACTTTGGTAAATAATATGGTTCCAAAAGGAACCATATCATCTTGAAATTATAATCCTAACTTGAGGAACATTATTTCTGATAAATTAAAAAGTTACTATCCCATTGGAATCATAAAATCATAGAGTATTTGACCCAAAAGGGTCTTGTAGAGGTTAATAATGTTCAGTCTTTTCATTTTACAGTTGAGGAAATTAAGACCAATGTCTTGTCCCATCATGCAGTAAGTTAGAAGCTGGATTAGAATCAGAATTTTCTTACCACTGTTTCACCACTATTAACAGGAAAGTGTTGTTTGACTTTTGCTGTTAAAATGAAATCATCATAGTATGTATGTATAAAGTGAATATATTTTTAAAAATTTGTTTTTTTATGTTTATGTGCTTGACTCACTTCAAAGGGAACCAAGTTTAATGAGGCAAACATCATTGGTAATATTTCTTTCTGACTGTGGGTAATGCATGTAAACAATATTTTAGAATACTGAAAACATGAAATGATGGTGAAAAAAGCAGTAGGAGAGAGAGAAGACCTGGGTTCTAGCTCTGTGTCTGATACTATTTTATCTAGTAATGTGACCCCTGTCAGGTCATTTCACTTTTCTGGGCCCAAGTTTGTTCACCTGTAAAATGAGCTTGTACTTATATCAGTGTTTTTCAAATAGTACTTTTTGGCATAGGGTTATGGTGGAGACAAGGCCCTGTTTAGGTTTTTTCAGTTTTTTCATTTGTAAAATGAAGGGGATGGACTAGATGATCTTTGAATTCCTTTCCAGCTCAAACATATATGATAATAGAGATTAATGAAATATTGGGATAAAATACTTTTAATACCTGAATGGATCTGTGATCTTATCAATGTAGGCATTCCCTCCAACAAATAGTGCACCTCTTCCATGCCTGCCCATCCCATGTAGCTCTTGACCTTGTCTTCCTGTAAATTCATCCCGGGAAATCCATACAAGTTGGGAGATTTTCTTGCATTATCTTGATGTTGTCTAGATACCAGTAGAACATACATGCTGTCTATGGATTATCCCTTGATAATCCTATCCCTCCATCTCATTATATGATTGGGCCATCTTTTTTTTCCCCCTTTTCTGATGATACATTTTATAACCACTTCTCCTTTGTAAGTAATGTTCTGCAGCCTCCTCTTGTCTACCATGGATCTCTTCATTGACCTTTAGGTCATCTTAAACTCTAGTTTCTTCAGAAATTGTGGTATTCTATGATACATGGCCAAAACAACAGCACTGGAAGAATATTAGTATTAAAAGATGAGCTCTTAGTTTCCGGGTAAAATTTGCAATTGTTAAAAGAGCCATGAACTTTCCTTAAGGTAATTCAACCTACTTTGGGACAAAATAGAATAATAATAATAACTAAATACTTAAAGTTTTATTGATGCATTTGGTTTTGCATTGCTTTTATATTTGGATACATTATCCCTCATCCCCATGGGAACTGAACCTGTTCTTTAATAAAGAAGAGAAGAAAACTTACTTTAATACATCTGCATCTGACAGAATATACATTTTGACTTCTTAGTCCCCCTGTCTTTCTGCCAAGACGAGGGAGGGAGAGTACCTTTAATTTTCTGTTCTTTGGGACCAAGACTGATTTTTACAATTATTCAGAGTTTGCTGCTTTCATTAAAAAGCAAAATGAAAGTTCCTTTCATTTAAAATATTATTGACATAATACTTTAAAGATTACAAATTATATTCATCCAGTAATTCTTTTTTTTTTTTTTAAGCAATTGGGGTTAAGTAACTTGCTCAAGGTTACATGGCCAGTTATTTCTGGGTGTGGTGCTGAGTGTCTGAGCCCGGGATTCGATCTCCAGGTCGTCCCAACACTTTAACCGGTGCTCTTACTCGCTGAGCCACCTGGCCGCCCCTGAGCAATTGGGGTTAAGTAACTTGCTCAAGGTTACACGGCCAGGTGTTTCTGGGTGGGTTCATCCAGTAATTCTGTGAAGTAGGTTGTGTAAGTATTATTACATGTTTCAGTTTTCTAGATGAAGGAGAGTGATTTGTCCACCATTATACAGGTAGTCAAAGTTTCAGGTGTGATTTGAATCCAGCTCTTTTTGTTCCAAGTATGTTATTCTGTTACTTATGCCATGCTTCCTCTCTTCATTCTTTTTGTCATTCTCTCCGTAATAAAATATTTTTAATGCTTATATTTCAGAGGGAAAATTGTTACCTACAATTGAAATATTCTCATATAAAGCATTATTCACATTGTATAAAACACCTAAGTTCTAAGGAACAGTTTGAGAAACATTGAACTCTAAGATCATGAAGTTCTATAGACCCAGAATTTTTTCTATGTGTTTTAAATTTTTTCTATGTGACCTCTTGTCATAAAGTTTTATAGATCTAAAATTTTTCTATAATAATAATGATAATAGTAATAATAGCTGGCATTTACATAATACTTCAAGGTTTTCAAAATGCTTTACAGGATCTCATTTTATCCTCATACAGCTCTATGAGGTGGGTACTGTATTATTGTTGCCATTTTATAGCTAGGAAACTGTGGATTAGAAAGAAGTGGATGACTTGTCCATGTCACAAGCCAGGAAGTATCAAAGGAAAGATTCAAATAAAGGTCTTTCTTTAAGTTCATCATTCTCTACTATACCATGATTCCTTTCAGTGAAATTCAGAAGCTTGTCAGTTGCTAAAAATGTTATTTTGAGATGGGGCTTCAGAACTTCCTGTAGTTATACCAAAAGATAAGTTTATTTTACACTTAATTCACCTTTGTTATTGATGCATCCTCCAATAAAATTAATTATAAGCCTTATGAAAGCAGGGGTGTCATCTTTGCAAATTTTCTAGTCTTTAGCATAATAATTTTCATATAATAGATACTCAGGATATGTTTTAATTTAATGAAATAAGAACTGGCCAAATTGTTATAGAAGAATTTGCAAGTAAGAGAAAAAAAAAACCTGTGTACTTGCTGGAAATCAGATCTTGAAATAAGGGGAAGGTGAAACACAAATAGAAATATTTGAGTAATTCAGCATTGGAGGTAAAGTAGAGATAATAATATTTATATTACCAGTTTTTGTAAGGATCTATTGAGATAACACATCCAGACTTGGCTAAGCTATTCTTTGGACTTATACTTGATACCTTCCCCATTTGATAGAACCTCCAAGAATTTGAAGCCTTTCATAACCTGAGGTCATCTCTATCCCATGATGAAGCATCAGGCTGGGTCTTTAATGGAGGCATAATTATTTACACAGTATAAAGAGTATTGCACTATTATGAACTAATAACATTTATATAGTATTTCAGGGCTTACAGAGTACTTTCATCATAAAAATCATCATCTCCATTAAAAAACTGAGGCTTAGAGCTTAAAGCCTTGTTCAGTTTATGCAGTGTGGAAGTTGGGATTTCAACTCAGGTCTCTTGATTGTAAGTTTTTTTTAATAGTTGATACCTTAAAAAAAATTACTTTCTAATGACCCTCTCCCCCCTCCTCTTCTAATTCTCCCAAGAATGTTTCCTAATAGTAAATAAGTACAAGAAATGAAAACAAATCACTACTTGACAATGCCTAAAATACATATCTCATTCCAGTCTGCTGAAAGGTGGTAAGCATGATTTTTATTTTAGGCAAGTAATTAGATGCCAAGCTGTGGCTTGCTTATAGCCCATAACAGGTACTCAGTAAATATTTGCTGGATGAATACTGTTTGTTTCTCCAGTTGTATATAGCAGACCAACTGCATATTTTAATGGAATTACTTATTTCTCCATGTCTGTCTTGTGAAGATATTTTTATTCCTTAGTTGCTGAGGAAAGGTATTGAATAATGACAAAATAGTATGTAAATTTAGGCTATTATATTTTCTCTTCTTCTGGTACTTTTTTAGTTTCCATAAAATATTTCTCTGTGGTATATTGTGTAGGTATTATTATTATGACATTTTATGGTATATAAAAGAGCTATTTTAGTTATCAAATATATTTAGAAAATTATTTATTTTGTACCTTTTTAAAAAAAGTTTAAAGCGTAATTAGACTTTTCAAAGGGAATCAAAATTAGATTAATTCAAGAAGTAAGATAAACATAATTCACATACGAAGTTGTCGTGAGATAAGAGAAACCATCTTTCCCTCACCTCTCCTTTTTTTGCATTAAAAAAAATGAAAAATGTTGAATGATGTGGCATAGGAGCAGAAGGTAACAGAGACAAGTGGAGCCGTGTTATAACCATTATTTTAAATTTAATGCATACTTAAAAAAAAGCTGTACATAATAAAGATTCATGGTTTCCTATAAATCTTCATTTTCCCTTCTTTGTTCATGGTGTCTGTTCCTCTGATGAGTGAGATCCTGGCTAGGATTGCCATTTCTTGAGGATCCCTACTAGGCACACTTGATTTATTACCAAGTCGCTTATTCTCCTTATAGATCTTTATTTTTCCATTAAATGCATAGCGAATGCAATCACATTTTCCTAGAGAACCTTGTCTGGGTCCCTTTTTTTGCCCCCTTTACATATGACTTTGTATTCCACTTACTTGTGTAGATACTCCTGCCTCCACTTCCCAGTAAACTCTCTGTTTCTTGGGGACAGGTAGTAGGTCACTTTTTAGCTTTGTGTTCCTCAAGCCTGGTATAGTACCTTGTATATACAAAGCACTTAAGTTGTTATATTTAATTTAATTAGGTAAGTCTTGGATAAATATCTCAAAATAATCCTTTTAATTAAGTGTGAACATATATGTATGTTATATATATATGTTTTTGGAGGGCAATTGGGGTTAAGTGACTTGCCCAAGGTCACACGGCTAGTTTTTTGTGTGTTAAGTGTCTGAGGCCAGATTTGAACTTAGGTCCTCCTGACTCCAGGGCCGGTGCTCAATTTACTGTGCCACCTAGCCGCCCCAGTACATTATATCTTGAGAATTTTTATAGTGTTGTGGTTTACTTCTCCAGTGAAAAAATATGTTAACTTATTGATGTTTCGACAGGTATTTCACATTAAAAGTCCTAAGTTAAGTGAGTGCTGTGTAGACAGTATAAATAATATATGGTTTTAAAAACCCTTTTCCACACCTCCCATACCTCAAAACCAATAAACATTTAGTGTTTTTTTTTCTTTCATGTGTAACTTTAGACCGGATAATTCATTACCCGGTGACCAACTTACTTGTGATGAATGTCTTCATATTTATCTGGGCTGATTGGTTTCTGGTTAGCAGATATGATTTGTTACTGGAATAGTATCTGAACCCATTCCATCTTATTAGGAATGACAACAGTATATTTGCCAGCATAGCTTTAAGAACCTAGAGTTAACTCTATCCCATCATGAGACATTAGAGCAGAACTTTTATGGAGGTTAGCAATATGGGATTCATTCCTGAATAGGCTTAGCATGTGCAGTCAGACCATTGTCTTATTTTATCAGAGGTGAAAATCAACAACAAATTGAAAGAAAGGGTAAAGATGAGAAGATGCTGCAGGCAGTTACAAAAGTTTAAACCTGAATTATTCAAGAAAACTATTCATCCTCAAAATGGGAATTAGATAGAAGAAAAGACATTGACAGAAACTTCTAGAAAATGGTGATAGTCTAATGTAAAGCAGTTGGAGCTAAAAAAGAAACAAAACACCACAACAAAAACGACTTGGTAAGCAAATTTTTTTGCTTTCTTTCCAAGAGGAGAGACATGGTAGATAAGGACCATACCAGCTTAGAATGCAAACTATTTTGCAAAGTAGTATGGGGGATGGTAGTGGAAGATTAACAGCTTTGTTGCTTTAGAAACCTGCAAAATTGTAATCCGGAAAATGAACCTACAGAAAACTTGTTAGGTTATTCAAATAAGTCAGATCATAGATGAAACCTAAAGGACAACAACAGGTGAAAAATGAAACAAATCTGTCAACATTTTTATAACAAAGTATTCCATCATTGATTAGAATGAAACAACCACATTTGGGCTAAAACTTTAATATTTGATTTTTGAAAAAAAATGAACTACAGAATATATGAAAACAGGAAAAGTAGTTAGATCATAACAAAGACAGAAAAGAATCTGGTCATAACATGATTTTGAATGCCTTGGGGAGGCAATTAATCTTCAAAACATCTGAAGGAAGAGAAGGAAGAGAGTGATTTTAAAAAATCAGTAAACTAGTATTTAAATGCCTACTTGTGCCAAGCACCATGGATATACAAAGAAATTTGGTAAAAAAAACACAAAAGAGCCCTTGCTCTTAAGGAACTCACTGTCTAACGAGGTAGACAACATGTCAACAATTATATACACAAGATACATATAGGACATCCTATAGGTCCTATATGGGGGAGTAGCCTCTGAAGGAAGGCATTAAGATTAAGTAGGACTGAGAAAGACTTCTTGAAGAAGGTGAAACTTTAGTTGAGACTTGGAGGAAGCCATGGAAGCCAAGAGAGAGAGTTGTAAGCATGGGAGACAGTCATCAAAAATGCTAATAATAAAGAGATTAGAGTGTGTTATAAAAGAAACAGCAAGGAGGTCAGTATCATAAGAAGGCTGGAAATGTAGGAATGGGCCATATTATAAAGGGTTTTAAAAGTCAAACAGTCAATAAACATTTGTTATTTTTTTTCAATAAACATTTATTAAGCACTTATTATGTGGTAGCATTCTCTTAAGTTCTGGGGCTCCAAACACAAATAAAAACAGAGCCTCTGCCTTCAAGGAACTTACAATTTAATGGGGGAAGGCAGTGTACAAAGGGATGCTGAAATGCTATGAGAATAGGAGCATGATGGAGAAGTCTATAGAAGTCCAAAAGCGTTGTAGCTGGTTGTAAATGGGTAGAAGACTGTCATGCTCTTTCCTTAATTAGAAACCTGTTAGCCTATGAGTTTTGCCCTAAGCAGAGGTTATGAATGAGATGTAAATACTAAAGATTTTAGTATTAAATAGAAAATTTTACAATTGATCCTAGAGGTAATGAGAGCCATTGGAGTGTATTGAAAAGTGAGGTGATACTGTCAGATTTGTACTTTTTTAGTAAGATCATTTTATTAGTTGACTGGAAGATGGATCAAAGCGAGGAGAGGCTTGAGGGAAATCCAACCAGCAAAGTATTACAATAGTCAGTGCATGTTGTGATAAAGGCCTGAAGCAGAGTGGTAGCAGTCAAATGAGGGAAGAGATTATATATAAGAAATATTTTGAAGATAGAATTAATAGGACTTGATAACTTTTTGGGTATAGAGGTGGTGAGAGAGTGAGGAATTAGAATGACTCTTAGGTTGTGAGCCAGGGTGACTGGGAAGGGGTGGTAACCCAGACAGTAAAAAAGAAAATTAGGCAGAGGGAAATGTTTGGGGTGGGGAAGAAGATGATGAATTTAGTTTTGGACAAGTTGAATTTAAGATGTCTGCAGGATGTCCAGTTTGTGATATCTAATAGGAAGCTGAAAATGTGAGATTGAAGGTCAGGAGAGAAAATTGGGTTAGACAAGTAAACTTTATTTTTTTTTAAAGCAATCAGCATTAAGTAACTTGCTCAAGGTTACATGGCCAGTTATTTCTGGGTGTGGTGCTGAGTATCTGAGCCCGTATTTGATCCCCAGGTCATCCCGACACTGGAGCCGGTGCTCCTACTCGCTGAGCCACCTGGCCACCCCAAGACAAGTATATCTTAAGAGTCATCTGTATAGAGATGATAATTGAAACCATAGGAGCTGATGAGATCACTAAGTGAAATAGTATAAAAGGAGAAAAAAGAAGGCCTGGAACACAGCCTTAGAGTACCGCCATTGTTAGTTGGTATGAAGGCGATAAAAATCCAGCTAAGGAGACAACAGGAAAAGTGAGACAGGTAGCAGGAGTATTAGAACAGAGCAGTGTCATGAGCTCCTAGAAAAAAGAGGTTTACAAGGAGCAGAGGGTATTAAGACAATGCCAGATGCTGAAGAGAGACAAGAATTCAATCACTGATGGTATTGTTACTCAGAAAAGGTGATTGAGAGAACATCAGTAGCACCAAATCCACATTCTTTCTTTATTGCCTTTATAAAATATTTATGGGAATGACTTACTTATTTGGCAAAGATATTTTTGATGAAAACATGAGGAAGGGAAGGAATGGAACAAGCATTTATTAAGTGCCTACTGTGTGTCCAGGTACTGTGCTTAATAAGTGCTTTATAAACATTATCTCATTTGATTCTAGACCTCTATGAGGGAGGTGGTATTATTCCCACTTTATTAGATAAGAAAACCGAGGCAGAATGAAGTTAAGTGACTTTCCTAAGGTCATATAGCTAGTAAGCTTCTGAGGTATCATTTGAACTCAGAGATTCCTGAATCCAGACCCAGTAGTATGTCCACTATACCACCTAGCAAAGAGTAAATAAGGTTTTTGAAAGTTTCCTGTAGCAGACCATATTCATCACTGATAAACAGTTTCCTGAAAAGAGTAGAGAATACTCTAGATTCCTCTGTATTTATTGTCTGAATATACAAAAGCATTTGACTCGGCAGAGCAAAATTCAGCCTACTCTAACAAGATATCTCCTGTGCATGCGTTAAGATGAGAGAGGATTCATTGGTAAATGCCTTCTCAAAGTACCTTTGTTTAGTGATTCTTAGATTATCAAACGGATATAGAGATGGGGAACTCACTTTTGCAAAAGGCATTCATCACTTCACTTGGAAAGATATTCTCTGCAGAATCTGAATTCAAGATTCTACAGGATAGTGAGTTCCTCTAGATACTTCACTTTGTAGTTGACTTGTCAACTTCTTGAGGGTTTTAGACAGGTTAGCAACAGCTTAAGGTCTTAGGCACCAGAAGCTGTTGATCTGATGTACCCACATTTTATAAAGTGCTAATCTTCTTTAGTAATTGCCTTTTTTAAAAAAAGTTTAGATTAGTTCTCCCCCCTTATTATTTAGATAGTAGTTTGAGAGCTTTGAACGTGACTTTGAATTGTCTTCGACTTTTACTTGAAATGAACATTTCTGAAAAACTGACTTTTTATGTAAAAGAAGTTGTAGAAGGAGTTGAGTGTGTATAAAAAAGAACATTGACAGCCTTTAATTGATTATGTTGTTTATATGGAAGGAACAATAAGTTAAGGAACCATTTTTTTGGTTGACCTTTTTTTATTATGACAAGATGTTCTGTTTATCTGACTTCAGAGTTCTGTAGATAAGTTTAACCTATAATATCAAAATTTCTATCATGTAATATACTCCAATAACATAAAACAATGATGATAGACCCTGAAAGCTACCTGTGTTTTTAAGAATATAAGCCTTACAATACATTGTCTAATGATATCCTGATTAAGTAGCAGAAGGCTGGTTTGCATTAAGTACAAATACTCCAGAATATGATTTAAAGAAATTAAGCTACAAAATTCTGAATTTAAAAGTTCAGAAGAATAATCTGGCATTTGTCTGAGCTCATAGTTTGATGGTCAAATTCATAAAAGTTCAAGGTAAAAAATTCAACCTGTAAACCTAAATTTGGGTTTAAGTTTTATCTCTTACACATAATGGTTAAGTGTTCTTGGACAAGTCACTGAACCTCTTAATGCCTTTGCCAACTTTCTGAGCCTATATATTGCATAGTAGTTCACCATCTGTGTTAGTAGAAGAAATTCTTCAGTAAGAATTTCCTATATGAATGAAATCATAGATATGCTTTAAAAAATATGTACAGTTGAGGCAGAATGGTATATTAAAAGGATATTGGATTTAGAATGAGACTCCAGGGGTTCAGGTTATGATGTTGTTCTTAGTAACTGTATGTTCATAGGTAAATTGTCTGAGCCTTCATTTTCTTATCTGTAGAATAGAGTGTGTATTTGCACTATGTACAAAAACTATATATTTGTTGTGAGGAAAAACATTTTGTAAACTATAGAAACAAGTTGCTATTTTCATTCTAATAATAATTGAGACCAGATGACTGGCAAAGATTTCTAAATATATTTTTAAATTTAGTAATTAGTTGCAAACAATTTTTAAATAGATGAAAACAACACTAGAACACAAATGAGAGTAGCAAAAAAAACCAACTTGGTTTGGTAAAAATGGCTAGACTGACTTCTAGTCCTGACCTTGACAGTTATTAGTCCATGGAAGAAGTATCCCTTATTTATATATGAGAAAGTGTTCTTAACCTGCCTTCTAGGAACTTGTCATTTTGAATATACAGTTATCCCTTCCACATGGCGACTTTCCCCATCTTAGTTTCCACATATCACAGGTCAGCATAAGAAATTAAATGGGAATTTTTTAGGAGTTTCGTGCAAGCTGCAGATGACATGCAAAGGCCATTAGACAACATAGAAAAAGTTTGGAAAGTCAGAAATCCATAAAATATATGTATAGTATTATATAATATTAACATATTTTATCTTTTAATACCATAATAATTCAGACTTCTTGTCTGGTATGAAGGGAAGAAAAAAATTTACACAAGTTTTCCATATTGTGAGGCGTTGTGCCCCAACCCTCACAATGTGGAAGAGACAACTGTAATTGGTTTTCTTTATAGTCATATGTACTGAAAAAGCCTTTTTCTGAGAAGAGGATCCATGAGTTTCACCAGAATGCCAGAGGGGTCTATGATACAAAACCGGTTAAGAACCCATTCCTGCATATGAGGAAACAGGTTAAATGATTCTCACAGGTAGAATGTGGCAGAGGTGATATTTGAATTCCTATTTTTTGATTCCAAATCCATTGTATTTTTCTATTTTAAGAATTATCTTTTGATTGAAATTAGTAGAAGCCCTTTGGTCATTCAGGAGAAAATTAGAAAATGGGATTAGAAATAACTAATTCAGCACGGAATTTAAATAAAGAAAAGCTGAAGAGAAAAGATGTAGTCAGTGCCACTTTAGCAGTGTACAAGGAGGTTTGCAGGTGCTGATCCTTTAAACATATTCACCTTGAATGGAAAAGTATGTCTGCTTCAGATTACAAAAAGAACAGAATGATACCAAAGTCTAGTAACCCACTGTATACCAGTCCAGTGGCTTAAAATTAACCACTTTGATTTTCTCTGATTATATATTAATCAAATTTCCTTGTAGGCTTTACATTGTATTTTTCTTAATATGTTTGGCAGAACAATGGTAATAACCAAATTTTCAAATCTGATAGTCTGACACATGAGTGGATAGCAAAATATTGATATCATATATAGGTAAAAGGTAAGTGCATTTTAGGGATAGGGAATAAGGCCATAAGAGTAAGAAGGGATACTGTTTTAAGGTTAACAGACATGAAGAATATGCTTGTCTGTGTGATTGAAGAAATGTCAGTTATTCTCTTGAGGTCAGTATGAGAAGACCTAATAGTGAAAGTATGATTTTTATAACTTCTTTATTGGGCTAACATCAAGTATATTATTAATAAAAACAGTTCTTATTTATATAGTGTTTTGGGGTTTGTAAGATACTTTATTGACAATAACTGAATGAGATGGTATTGCCATTTTCATTTTACATGTGAGAAAACTGAGCCTGGTGTCAGGGATGAGAACTGAGCCCACATCCCTGACTTTCAATTCAAGTATGCTCTCTGCTATGCTGTGCTGCTTCATGTGAAGGTCCCTCATCTTTTTTAACTATAATTTAGAATAGAGTTTTAGCATGATAGTTTCCTAGATTTAACATTTATCTGGCCAATTGCTATGTTTTACTTTGTCTCTAGTAATTGAGGGAAAAGTCAAGAGTAGGAAACTGTGATTGTAAAATAACCATTGATGCCTAAAATATTTTCTTCCTTTGAAAATCAGTTCAAAATAAATTACTTAAATGTTTTCCTATTTCAAAGCTTAATTTGTGGCATAAAAAAGTCTTTGTTGTACCTACTTTTTAGCATTGGTATGGAAAAAGTTTCTTATACCTTTAAAATGATACCATGTTTTTAACCTGATGTTAATGACTAAGACAGAATCTTTTTTTTTTAAGCAGTTGGGGTTAAGTAACTTGCTCAGGGTTACAGGACCAGTTATTTCTGGGTGTGGTGCTAAGTATCAGAGCCCAGATTCGATCCCAGGTCATCCTGACTCCAGGGCCGGTGCTCTTACTCACTGAACCACCTGGCCACCCCCAGAATCTTTCCACTTAAACCCTCACCTAGCTTTTCCAAGGTTCCTGCCACTTTCTTTTTGAAGTTTAGAATCAAACTGTAGAAATCACAGATAGTCAGAAAAGGCCTCAGAAGAGATCCAGGCCAATGCCCTTGTCTTAGAGACAGCCATCCAGCTCAGCAGATGGAGACCACGTGACTTGCCCAACCAAGTTCCCTCAGCAGTAAGTATCCAAGTCCTTTGACCATACCCTGTCAGCTTGTTAAGTCTTCATTCAGCATTGTTTAATTTTTTAAAAAGTCAATTTCATACACTATCCAGGGGTAACATTACCTGCTTTTCTTTTTGTGTGTGTGTGCCATTTCCTAGTTTTCACTCCTTCTCCTTCATCCACATGAACAATACACTTAATAATATAAGTGAACTTCGTGACAGGCTAGACTAATGAATGTCCAAATCATTCTTCAGTTTGTACCATATGCATGCTGGCATACATAGTGTTTTAAATCCCTTACCTTCAAAATTCACTTCAGTGGTCCCTAGTTAAATTTAAGGCTGTGTGTGTGTTGGGGGGTGGGACTGATGATTGATTATGGAAGGGAGCATGTAGAAAGAGAACTAGATTTGGAGGTACAACTTGGGCTCAAATCCTGATTCTGCTACATACCATATGACCTTGATGAGGTAATTTCATTTGTCTGGTTTTAGCTGACATATAAGTTCCCTTCTGATTTCAAAACAATATGAAAAACCTCTTTTCCTGTGACACTGTTTACCTCTTAGTACATCCTTCCTTTGTTGATAGTGCCATTCAAACACCTATTTTCTCTCTTCTTTTCATGATCCTTATATGTCTAACTTAAAACTTTGTACCACACTTGGAAAAGTTTGTCTCTGTTAATATGATGGTGTGTGTATGTGTATGTATTTTAAATCAGTATATTTATCTACCTAAAGTAAGGTCTTAAATATAGATACATATGTATGCATGTTATTACATGCATATGTATTTATATACACATGATGTGCACAATACACATTAGTATCCTTTAGTGAATGTTTATATTTGAATACATTTGCTTATGTAATATGCATATGTAAAATATGAGTAAAATAATGAAGTAATACATTTGTTTTAAATTAACTTAAGTGTTTGCACATTCAAAGGAGCTGTACACTTCAAAGTAGTAACCTTTGGAAGGTGTACATACATATATATATATATATATATATATATTCTAATAATACTTCCTTTGATTAAAGCATTTTGGGAACTTTGGTATTGCCTTGTAAGCCAGAAGCAGATAAAATTTTTATTGGTGTTGAATCTTTGTCCTTTGAGAGTGAATTAAAAAAAAATTATTTGGATCTAGGTCTTATGAAGAAGGTGGGATCAAACTGGGTAATGATGACCTTAGATAAAAATGAGGTATTATGAAAAAAAAAGTCACTTTTTTATGTGGATTATAAACAGCTGGAGGGAGTTCTAAAAGAGAAGTTTGAAACATTTCTACCAGTGACTTCATTTCTGAAACATATGGATATCCTGAGAGGTAGCATGCCAGACTTGGGTTCAGGTTCTACTTTGACACATAGTAACTATGTGCCTCTGTGCAAACTACAACCTCGGTGCTTTGTCTATTCTCCAAGAATGTAAGTTTCAGAATATTTGGTGAATTGTTTCAGTACAGGAGTTTTCTTTACTCTAGGGTTCTGTATAGTGATGAAATATTGGTTCCACCAACAAACAAAAAGCCTCCTAAGTTGTTTCCTCTGAAAGAGATATTTTTTTGGATATATAATTTTGGGTGTATTCTTTTAAATTCAAATCAGTCTAACTGTTCTACAGCAATCTCTAGATATAGCAATAGCTATATCTCCATATTCTATACTGTCTATGAATTTCCTTATTTAGTATGTATTTATGTTCAGCCCAAGCTTATGAATGGGTTGTTCTAAATGTTCTCCAGTTTATTGTTTTGTAGCAGGAACACATGTTCCATTAATTCTCTTCTATGTGCTGGTGTAGATTAAACCACAAGAACCGATTTCACTTAAAATGTACATGAAATATAGAATTAATAAAACCTATAAAACTGACCCAACACACATACAAGTTTCTGTGGGAAAATGCAGTTTGGGAAGCCAGAAGTATATCTCTCCTAGGGCTCTTGGCAATAGTATTGGGGACTCCTCTTACTACTTTTTTCACTTGGTAGTATGAATAAAGACTCCCTCAACTCATATCACTGGTGGTGGCTTGGAACACAGCCAGGGTGATGGGGAGTTTTGGCAGAGGAGGGGTAATTAAAGGTAGGAGTTATAGAGGTTCAAGGATCAAAATTTGCTTTGGAGACTCTGGAATAAGTAGCAGGAATAGAGGCTGTTAGGTGAGGGTGTTTCAGTCCATCAGTCAACAAGCATTTATAGCTACTTATTTTATGCCAGTCACAGTGTTTTTCAATAGGTATGCAAAGGTTCCAAGATAAACAGTGTGCGATTTGGGTCACCTGAAAGTATAGACTATAGGGAATACCTCTTAGTTCTGGGATAGTTCACTAGCTAGTTATTCCTTTGCTTTTCTCCTGTTAGCCCTATGGACTAGCTACTAACCATCTATGATTTCTGACCAAGACTTTTCTCTTTTCCTGGTGTGTTGTGGAATAGAATCTAGTCTTACAGATTTTCCCCATCTCTCATCATATATTCCATTTAATCTTTTTTCTAAGGATTTTTATTGCTTATTAACGAGAGGCTAAAAGGTTCTTTATTATTCACCATATTATAGAATGAGAGAATTTGAAAGTTAGAAGGGATCTTCGTGACCCTCTAGTCCAGTCCAGGTAGAAGAAGGAATCTGTGCTGAAATATCCTCAGCAAGTAGTTACTCTGCCCGTTTGAAGACTTTCAACCAGGGGAAACACCACTTTTCTAGACAGTCCATTTCACTTTTGAACAGCTCTCACTGTTGGAAAGTTTTTCTTGAAATTGAGCCTAAATTTGCCCCTCTGCAACTTCAACCCATTGCTCTTATTTCTGTGTTCTGGGACAAGAAGAAACTAGTCTATCTGGTCCCTTGAGGATATTTTTCCTGTTTCCCCTAAGTCTTTTCTTCTCTAAGCTAAACATGCTCAGTTACTTAACCAAGGATATGAAATGAAACATATGACTGATGATGCATGGCCTAAAGGCCATTCATTTTGGTTACCCTTCTCTGGACATTCGGCAGCATACTATTATCTTACTATCATACTATGGTGCCCAGACCTGAATAAAATACCTGGGATGAGGCCTGACAAAGTCAGAATCTTGTAGGATTACCTTTCACTGGAAATTATGCTCCTCAGTGCAGCCCAAGGATACAGGAGCTTTTTAGTTGTCAAATCCTACTACTGATTAATATTGTACTTGCAGTCCACTAAAATCCCTGGATCTTTTTTAGAATGAATGCTATCTAACCATGACTTCCCCAATTTGTACATTTGAAGTTGATTTTTCTTGTACTCAAGGATAAGACTTTACATTTTTCCTTATTGAATTTAATCTTCTTAAATTCAGCCTAGGGCTTTACTCTCAATATCCTTTTGGCTTGAGTCATCCGTTCTGTTAGCTATCCCTACCAGTTTTATGCCATCTGTAAATTTGATGAACAAGTTAACTCCTTTATCCAAGTAATTGATGGAACTATTAAACAACATAGGATCAAGCACAGATCACTGCGGGGTAATTCAGTGGGGATCTTGTGCCACATTGCCATTAAAGTATTAATCACTCATTGAATCTGGCCCATACAACCAATTCTAAATCCCTTCTCACCTCAACACTCATTTTTTCCCCCATATGTTGGCAAAGATTGCATTTAGTATACAAAAGTAAGCCCAGCATCAGATCATGTTAGGCATTTCAGCCTTGGTAGAGCTGTAGCTATGATCATAGGATTGCAGCAGTTGAGGCTTTGCCATTGGGAGAGGGAAAGGAAGATAGCAAGAGGACAGAAATGGTAATTATTTTTTATAGTTATTTTAATACAATTTATTAACTTTAAGATATATTAATGCGTAAAAAAGCTAATATAAAGCAGAAATGGAGTCATGAATACATTTATACTTGGAAGCTATATAGCTTCCAAGATAATTTGTAATGGACCTCAGATTATCATGTTATATTGTGTGGCAGGCAGGATATTTAGCACAAAGTATATCAGGTTAATTTAGATAGTTATGATATGCAGATTTCCTTGGATTGATAATATATCAATAGATCTTTCTTAGAAAGTAGATATTGAATCTTAAAAACATTTGTTGCTTTTCATTCAGGTGTTTCTCATCCTGTTGAATTGTCTATCTTTCATGCTCCTCCTTTCTAATATTTTTCATTTGTCCATGTCACTTTTCATTAAGGAAAGGAGGAGGGAGAGAAGAGAGAGGAAGTGAAACCTCAAAATATTTGTTCCTTGGAAGTAGTTCTTGCAAATGTTTAGTGAGAGAAAGATATGGAAACTAATTGATTTCATTGATCTATTCTTTGTCTTCCTCACTGTCAGGAATAAATGAGAGTTAGGTATATTGCATCACGTAATATCCCATTAAAATAAAAGTGGAATATATTTTTTTATTTTCTATTTTAAGTTAAGTCTGAACAAGCATTTATTACCTGTCCAATTTGTAATAAGCATCTGACTAAGAACTGGGTACAAAGAAAGGCAAAAATAATGCCCTGCTCTCACGGTACTCTCTCTTGTTGCCCAGTGGGGTGGGAGGAGACAACCTCCAAACAACCATATACAGCATAAATTAGAGATAATCAACTGGGAGAAGACACTAGCATTAAAGGGCATTAGGAAAGGCTTCCTGCAGAAGGTGAGATTTTATCTGGTACCTGAAAGAAGCGAGGGAAACCAGGAGGTGAAGAAGAAGAGGAAGAGAATTGCAGAGACGGGAGATAGCCAGTGAAAATTGGGATTTGGAAGTTGGGGTATCATGGGAGAAGATCAGCAAAGAGGCCAGCATCATTGAGATTGCAGAGTATATAAAGGGAAGGTGAAAAAAAAATGGGAAAGGTAGGAAGGACGCTGATTACAAAGGACTTTAAAAGCCAAATAGAATTCTATATTTGATCTTGGAGGCAATAGAAAACCATTGAGTTCACTGACTACAGAAGTGACATGGTCAGATCTATGTTTTAGGAAGATCACTTTAACATGTGATGAATTGGAATGTTCAATCAATGGACTTGTGACAGGGAGACTAATCAGCAGGCTATTACAGTACTGATGTAAGATGATGAGGGCTTCAAGATGATGGAAGAGTCAAAGGAGAGAAGGGCCTATCTTCAAGAGGCATTTTGAAACTAGTATCAGCAAGCCTTGCAAACTAATTCGAGAGGAAATGGGAGTAGGGGTAGGCAATGAGAGAGAATGAGTTGTTGGGATGATAGATTATGAGCCTGGGTAACTGAGAGTATGGGAGTACTATTAACAGTAATATGGAAATTAGGAAGAGGGAAGGAAATGATTTTAATTGGATGATTTTAATTTTGTACATGGGTGTATGTGTGTGTGTTTGTGTGTCTGTTCTCATGATTTCAAGGTCAAATGATAATGTTATAGAGGCAATATGGTCTAGAAGAAAGAGCAGTGGACATGAGTCAGAAGACCTGAGTTTGGAGATTGACTGAAACTTCCTGTGTGACCATGGGAAAATTATTCAGCGTTTCTGAGTCTGTTTTTTTACCCATAAAAGGGACAATAATACTTATACTACATGCTTAAAAAAAGGTATTATAGGGAAAGGGCTCTGTAAACCTTAAAGAATCATCATAAATGTGAGTTGTTATTGCCATTTTGGCAAGATATTGGGGAGTGCCAGTTGTATTTAATAAAGAATTACAAATTATTTGTGTTAACTCTGTTAGTCTAGAAGCACATTGAAGTATAAAAGGTAATATTACTAATTTTAAACTAATGGTCTTAATTTTTAAATGTTAATTTAGATTTAATCCAGTCTTCATTAAGTGGGAAGAGTTTTTACTTTTCCCTTTCTTAGAAAAATGCAAGCCAGATTAAATACAAAGCTTTTAAAGAATAACTTCATAATGTATATTTGATTTTTATATCCCTGCATTTTCTCTTAATTTTCTGACTCTGTGGCCTGTTTAGTTGAGTTTTCACAGAGTGATGCCCAATTACTTAGTAAAACTTTTAGCTGACTTGGGTGTTTAATAAATATTTAATAACCAATAACGTTCATATATTTCATTTGAACTCAAATTTGTACCAAACAGGAGGAAAAAAGATACTTTTTTTTTACAGGATAGGACAAAATTTTTTATTATTGCATATATATTTCCAAGCCCCCAACACTATGAATTATATTATTTGGTGTAATTTATCTGTTATAAAGTCACAGATCTCTTTTACAGTAGTCCCCCACAATCTTATCAGTTTAGAAAAAGTAATTTTGCCTATTCATAATTACCTGAAATCTATGTCCTTATAGCTAGCACAGCTTTCTTAATTTGAAATGGGCTGTACTGAGCTCCTATTTCAAGTTTATGTGGTCATGCTTTAAGTATTAAAAAGTAAGCACAGTCTTATTCTATTAAACTTTTTATTAACAATTTCAGCATCCTATGAGAAGATTTGCTTTTGATTTTTACCCTTCTTTCAGTAATACATCTGGAAATGCTCAAGAGTTGTTTGCCATATTTGAGAGAACAGTCTGCAATGAAAGTATAACCTCTTTAGAGGTGAGGTTCAAATTAACTAACATTGAGCCATAATGTAAGGAAGCATAATATTGTGAATTATTGTTTGGCAAATATAAGTAATGTCAGCATTAGCCGCTAAAGTAATTTGAAATGTACTACTTGCAGAAAGTAAAGAGATATGCTATACAAAACTTTCTCTGTAAGTTCTCTAAATGCAGCTAGAGTGCTGTTTAGTTTGTTCAGTAAGGGCTGTAAATTCTCTTAAGTTTAAGCTTGATATGTTTGTAAGTTACATGATTAATATCTAACTCAAGTATGAAAGGGATATTTGGAGCTTGAAGGTGTGGGCATTGTCACACTTTTCTTAAAGCTAGAATATGTTTAAATGTACATATTTTTGAATGCATTTTTATTTCCAATCATAGAAATCCTTCAGACTAAACTGAGTTTTCACAAATAGGATCATTGAGTAGTATGGTCAGTTAGTACTCTTTAAAAACAAAATGAAAACAAAACATCCAGAGGTAGAGGGGGTATATTTGTTTTTGGCCTTTTTTTTTTTCATGGCTTTTCAGAGGTGTATCATATTATAAATACATTAGAAATGTTTTGCTCTGAGGATATGTAGCATTCCTATAAAGGTTAAATCAATAAAAATGATTTGGCCACATTCCTAAGCATGGCTAGAACAGGTAGCCCGTTGTTTTAGGTACCCTTGAGTTTCTGGATCGGATCATTATGGCGCAGCAAAAAGGGCTTACTAAATGCTGCTTGCTCCATGGAGACATTCTAGAAGATGCTATCAGCCTAAAAAAAAAAAGTCAGGCTGATTTTTCTCGGCTTCTAGAACATTTCAAAACAATCTTGTACATATTATGTCTTTCATGTCATATTTTGTATTCTCTAGTAAATCATTTAAGGATTTTTATTTTTGCCTACCAGAATGCTGAAGATTCTTCCATAATTGATAAGAAACAGGTATGTACAGGACAAGATGTAATAATAAGACTTTGAAGCCAATTTTGAAGGAGTGGTAATTTTAAAACTGATAAAGAAAGTATGTAATTCTGTAGCAGCCAAATTTAGGAGTTAGATGCTTGTAGTCTTGTGGGTATATAAGAAAATGCAGTAGTCATTCAGCAATCATTATTTTGTTGTTTTGGGCAGCTAAAAAGGCCAGCATGAATTTTCAAAGTATGTTTTTGTAGGTTTATTGGAAAAATCTCTGTATGTCCGTATACACTTAGAATATACTCTGTACTGAAGCAGCTGCTAAATGTTCTTCTTGCAATATGGAGCTCCATTTTATGTATTTGGTTTCAAATACACTTTAGTGTTTTCCTGTTGATTTTTCCGTATTTGATGGTTTTAAGACCAAACTATTTTTTTTTTTTTTTTTAGGATTTTGGGGTTTTAAAAAATACTACCCTCCTACTTCTACCTTCTACCCTAGCTGGTAGTAAAATTAATGGATTTATTTCTAAGATGTGTATGAAGCAGAATTTTAAGATAGAACAATTTTAAAACAAAATAAGGGTAAGAACTGCTGATTATTGTTTATGTTTTCTAATCATAAAAACTCAGTGAGTGTTAACCATTTACTTTTTTTGAGTATATATTCATTCTCAATCATATGTGTTAATTAGTTATATTAAGACAGTCTCTTACTATGCATGGCTTATATGCCTTGATAATGTTTTGATTGTTGATTCATAACAAAAACGTAAGACTTTACATTATATCATTTTATTGTACACACAAAATCATATTTATTGGAGCATATTTTCCTTGATATTTCATATTTGAATGATAAACTAGAAAATAGGATTAAATTATTTTCTCAGAAGACATTTTTACATATACATATATGTATACCAAGACCAATTTGAACTTTTTGCATTCTTAATGACACAAACTTATATATTTATTTTTAACATTTTGAAATAATATTAATTAAAAGTATGTTGCTTTATATAATTCAGACAAAAATTATGAAAAATGAAAAGAGAAACTTCAGTTTATAATCAGCTTGCAACTATGTGACTTTAAATATGCTTTTTAGGATGTTTGAAAAATATAAATTTAATCTCTTTTTTTGTAGTCATATTGAATGCAATAAATAATTTTTTTGTCTTACCTTTTAAATCTCAGGCGTGCTTTTGTGAATAAAAAAACATTTTGTTCTGTCTTTAATACTAAAGTATACTAACTCTTTGTATATACCTACTATGAGCAAAGAAATCTAATGGGCTCTACTGATTTACCCTATTAAACTATGATTAATATTTCTTTTAATGAAGTTGATGTTATCAATAAATATGTCAGTAAAGTATTAGTCTGTGTCTTCTGAATTTTTAAACAGCTGGGCTTAGTTTAAAAAGCTGGGAAAATGTGAATATGTCTGTTCTAACCATCTTTGCTACAAGAGAGGTAGTTTAGAAAGGTGAGATTAGATGAACAAGGAAGTGTGCGTGTGTGTGTGTGTGTGTGTGTACAACTTACTTTTATATGAATTTATTTTGATAACTTACTAGTGGGAAGCTTATAGAAATTCAAGAGTAACTTCACTAGATTGCTTTCTTTTGTAGTAACAGTACAGCATCTTCATTGTTAGGAAACTGCTATTTTCAGGCCTTTTCCTCAGTGAAAATCTTATAAAATTTAATATTTCAGTGCTGGACATTTAAATCTTTGACATTCAACGCAATAGGGATGGTATGTCACACAAGTTGTCACTTTTTTTTGGAAAATCATTTTTTAAAACATACATTATCAAGATAAGAGTTCATATATGTTACTAGTAGTAGATTTATAGTTGAAGTAAACCATGTTTATGAAATAAAAGTTAAAATTTACACTTTTCCCATAATATTTTTGCTATTTCTTAGAAAAGGAGTTTTTATATGAAACCATTTTTATAATACAGTTATTCATACTGATGAAAGGAATTTGTTAAGTTCTGGATATCAAAGAGGCTATTTTCTAGGAACAAATTAGTTCAAAGTTAAATAAAAGCTACATTTGTTTTTTTCCATGATACATTGAGATACTTTGTAGAACTGACTACATGTAGAGTGCAGTAAAAATTTTAAAACCTGAGTTCACTACTGAGTTTATTAACTCTAGCCTATGTTCATGTTTTTAGATACTGAGTTATAGAGTAGTTAGCATGCTCAATCTATAGTCAGGAAGATCTGGGTTCGAACTCTACTTCAAACACTAGTTAGCTGTGTGATCACAAGCTAGATATTTAAACTTTCTGAACCTGTTTCCTCATCTGTAAACTGGAGTTAATAATCACTGACATTTATGTAAGGACTTTAAATTTTTATACACATTATCTCATTTGAGCCTCACAATAACCCAATGGAGCATATATTATAGATTTTATTTTCTGAATTTTACAGTTGAAGAAACTGAGACTTTGAGACTCTGTTTTCCATGTGGTAGTAACTATAAACGTATTATTACGAGGCTCAAATGAGATATATAAAGTGTTTTGCAAATTTTACAGCACAATGTATATGTAATTTATTATTATTTAAACTTGGGTTCATTTTTAAGTAGATATACTTGAAAGATGGTTGATTCATTTTGGAAATTTCAGATAATTAGAGAAAATATAAAGTTGGTTTTTTAAAGTTAAAATGAACTGTATATTAACAGATTTTCATATGGCATCAGAATATAATTTTTTTCCCATTTCTTTATAACGTATATCTCAGGAGCCTATGTTGTTTTGTATAGAAATGCAGACAATATGAATACAAATAGAAACATATATGTTGAGAACCAAACTAGTTTGGAACTTAGGGCCAATATTATTAATCATTTTCATTAGACTCATGTAGCTAGTCTTGTCAAGTACAATGACTTATGTTATCTAAAATCTCCTTAATGTATTATTGTCATTACTGCCTCTTAGGGGGAGATAATACAATTGAATTTAGTCATTGTAGTTGTTCAAGAATGTTTTTCCTAGTAAGTTCTTACTGTTAGTCAATATTTTCATAGTCTGATAGTTTTCTAAGATATGATTAACTTGCATAATTTAGTGAAAGAACTAGAAGAACAACCCATGAATTTACTAGTAAGCTATTCTTAGTTTACAGATAGGAGTCCAGGTTTTTTAGCTGTAATGTAGATATAACACACACACACACACACACACACTATATATATGTTCAGCTATGAATAAAAATTTTAAGCTAGACTGATCCACAGAAGTTCAAGTTGAATATACTTGGCAAGATATTTTATTTTAGCATATGAAGCATACTAGTATTACATTCATCTGAGAAAATCTCTCATATCTCTTTTCAAAACAAAATGTATGTGCCTTTTGTTGATTTTACTGTTGATTGTCATTGTGATTTTGGCAATTTTTTTTCTCCTGGAAAACAATAAAATATTATATGGCTGTCAACTTTTCTGTCTTTCTCTTTTACTAAACCACAAAGTGGATTTAGATGTTGGGTATCTGACCACAAAGGATAAGTAAACAATGGTTTGGCATACTCATGGTTCACGAAAATTCAGGAGAAAATTTAAATATATATCTTAAGACTTTGAATTTTTATCTTTTCTCTTTTGTGAATAAATTTTGATGAGTTTAGTTGGAAGATTTTTAATAGATTAACTTTTAAAAACAGTAAAAAATATTCATTTCAGTGAGTTTAAGATGAAAATTCTTTACTTTGTATGGCAAAGGTTATTTTTCTTGCTGAAATTAAAGACTATTGTTAAGTTCTACCTACCAAATGAATACAATTTCCTAAAACATAAATAGCAGCTATTAGACATAAGATAGTTTTTAAAGTTTTGACCAAAATATTCCAAAATAACTTTCCTGAGAATAAATGTAACTTGGAAAATTTTTCAAGTCAGAGTAACATTAAAGATACTTAAAATTTGATGTCACGGTATAGTTACTTTTAAATCTGGATATCTAAAAGACACAAACGCTGAAGAAGTTGCTTAGAAGTTTGTTTGGGATAATTTAAATGTTAAAATACTTTTGCCAAAATAAAGTACTGTGTTGGTTGTCTCTTTGAGACAGCTACTATCATAGTTAAGATACTTGGTTGTGTGATGGAGGTTGACAACTTTTGCTAACAAGAAGTAAAAAGTACATACAGTATAGGAAACTGCTGTGTAAATAACCATTCTTAAAAATTGAGTAGTCGGGTATGCAGTAGTAACTATATTTCAGCTCATTTAAAAATGTATGTGTGTGGGCATCTATTTCAAAATATATTAAGGTGATAACATTTATTTGTTAAAAAAGAACACTTTTATGAAAGGAAATGTATTCTTAGTTTTAACACTTCCATTGAAAATGAACACCTGAGGCATTTGATATCCTGCTTACATTTTTTTTCCACTTCATCCTTCAATTTGTCATCCTTCATTAAGCAGTATAAATAAAAAAGAATATCAGATATTCTACACAGTATAAAAATATTGTATGAAAGATAATTGAATAGCTGTTCCCTCTCTTAATAGGTTTCTTTTAAGGACCAGATGGTAATGATGGAGTATATATAATTTATTTTGTGGGCATTTGTTTTTGAGGGGACAAAAATTGTGGTCAGCTTCCTTAAACTTGATGAAATTCACGTGAAATAGTGTTTCCTCATTATTGTTCATATTGTAATGCATCTGTCATAATAAAGGAAGTTTTAATTCCTGCTAGGCCAATTGAAGTCCATTATCTGTTTTTCAAATTACAGTAGAATATATCAAGATAATATATTTTCAGTTTATGAAACTTCCTTTTTATAGGGTTTGTGTTTTCTATAAAATAAGAAATTTTTAATATTTTTTAACACTCCTAAGGGCATCTAAATTAGAAATATTTCTTTCTTTAGCGTATCATAAACATTGTAGTTCACTGTAATTCTTACTGAAGTGCCTTCAGTTGCTTGTTTTCTTTGGGAAAGGGGAAGTATCCTATCTATAAAAGAAGCTATAGTATTAATTATTGTAGGAGGAAAATGTAGTGCATTTAAAATTCCTTATTGGAAACCACAGCCTAAAATAGTTATAGTGTTGCTGATGCAACAATACATTTTACAAAGTGAATGATCGTTAATACTTAAGAATAACATTTATATTTTTTAAAAAATAGCAAGTTTTAAAATGTCAGTACTCAGAAAAAAAAGGTTTTGACATGTTCACTTAAGTCCTTGGGTATTTGACTCAAACAAAAGTGAGACAAATGAATTATTTATGTCTAATATTTAATATAGCTTGTCTGATAATACAGTTATTCAAAGGGGCTATTTTTGTAAATGTTGCTCCTTAAGACTATTTGGTTAAAAACATGAAATCTCACAGCTTTTTAGGAAATTTTGTATTATTTTGTCATTTAGTTACTGAATTTCAATTATGATACACAAGTTAGTATAGCACGGAAGCTTCATATTTGTACAGTTTGGCAAGGAATTTGAGGTGTTACCCTATTTTGACTTCTGTTTTCAAGTATGCACTGGTGCATCATTAATCATAGGAAATGCAAAAATAAATAATCCAGTCCCATTGGATTTTTCATGTGAATACTTACCTTTTCCTTTTTTTGTATATACAGTTGAGGTATTTAGGTAACCCCTAACCTTTTGCTTCAACAAAGAGGTACAGTATAAAAATATTACCACAGTTTTCATATGAGCAGCCCTTTTTAAGAAAACCTCTAGATGGATATTTATTGAAAAAAGAAAAGTTGTGATACATTAGCTCAGCCCCAATACTATATTTTAGACCACCAGTGTATAAAATTAAAAGCACATGAATTTTGAAGCACTAGAAAAGGTTTGTAATTGATTAGCGCTGCTTGAAAGAATTGAAGTGTAGTAAGTTTTGATTTGTGAATGGTTCTATTCAATAAAGATTAATCCTATGTGTTTGATAAAATCTTAGTGCCTCCAATGAGTTAGATTTTTTTTCCTCTGCAGTTTATTTAACCATCAAATATTTCAGTGTTCTTTTAACTAACTGGAACATTTTCTATCTTACTGAATTTAACTTTAGCATGACTGATTTAAACAAGTCGGACTATCAGTGATTAGCTCAAAGGAAGTACTTGAATAGATCAGTATTTTGTCCTTTTAAAAACAGTTAGAATGTATTATGATGTAATCATGCATATTTCATGCCTTTCACGTGAGTTAGAGACTCATAAGCTATACACTAAAGTGAAGAAAAAGGAATACTGACTCTTTCAAAGTATATATAGCAGGATCTTTTATAAATATGACATATATTTATAAAATTGAGTTTGTTACAGTTAAAATACCTTATAGTATAATCTCCTGGGAATTGTATTAATAGTAATTTTCCTCATCTTACTAGACTGTGAAAATGCATATTTGCATTTTAACTTCCTTTCCCTGAATTTTGGAATGTAGTATTTTAATTAGTATGAAAGCTATGAGACTTTTTAGCTGTTAAAATTTTAAACTAAAAAGTTATTTTAGTGCGTCATGGAAGATGGACTAATATAGTTGTTTTGGAAATCAGTGTTCACTCCTTTAATTCAATTATAGTCAGTTATAAAAACTATGATATTTTAATCTTTTACAGACCGCAGAAATATTATACATTAGAAGTATTGCATTTGATCTTCTATCAGCCTTGTTCAAGTTGCTATTGCATAGCATTTGTGTTGTTGTAAGTATCTGATAGACTTTGAATAATGAGGTTCTGGACTATATTTGAAATAAATGGCATACTTCCAGTTATCTAAAAAAGTGGTACTATCCATCCTGAAAACACTGCAGCTTTTAAAATGTGAAATGAATCAATTGATTAGGCCTGTGCTATCGAGCCCTCTTGAAAAGAGCATGGAATACTTTCTTTACTAAGCTAAGGCACGTAATTCTTGATAATTCAAGAAGTCATTCTAATGATAATATTAGAATTTGGAGGTGCAAGTGAACTTAATAGCATCTTCCTTTAAATAGATTTGAGAATATAGAAATTCATCTAAAAAGTATAGTGATAGTTATATATAATTGTCCCACCTATATATCTAGCCTTCTATAATTATTTTGGCATATTAGCTCATTGGAAAACTTAAGAAACAACAACAACAAAAAGCCCCAGTTACTCCAAAAACAAAACAAAGTCCAAGTTATAAAAGATGAAGGAGAACTTGGTTATAACATTTAATCTCTACCCCTAAAAAGATAATAGAATCCACTAAGTAATCCAGTGCTACCCTTATCTTTTATTTTCATTGTTTGAAAGTATTGAATGTATACTTGAAATATAATGAGGAAATAATTATTGCTTCAAATGATGAACAAAACGACTCTCCATTCATTTAAAAAAACGATAAAAAACCCTAAACCCTTTCTTTAATAAATATATTTTGAGATTAACCCAATTTTCCTAATTTTATTTTCAAGTGACGTAATATACGTGTAATTCTTTGTAAAATCTATAGATGCTATTACAATTCTTAATATTAAAATGTTGCTCAGAATAAGAATGGTGTTTCCAACATGATACTTAATACTCTTTAAAAAAAAAAGAGATTTGAAATAGGTGTATGAAACAATTAAGACCTGTATATTTTAACCAAGAAAATACCTGTTGATCTCTTTTGGAATTAATAGCAGAAGTTCTCATTCATGTAAGCCATATTGCTTCCTATGAACCTGAGGATAATCTGATCAGTCTGAATTTGTTAACATTCATTATAGTTTTCTGTCATGGAAATGTTAGCTTCTCTCCATTTCAAAGGATCGTTTCCTACATTATTACTGTGAGATTTTATATACTGTAACTTAGTAAAACTCCTTATAGACAGTAACTGTGCTACAGTTTAGAAGTTTTGTAAAACATATAAAATAATTTCCCCCATCCTTTAAGATCAAGCATTTTTTTTTAAAGGGATTTAATTTTCACTCACTGACCTACACCAGGACTGATCCTTAAGTCGTAGCCAGTTAAAATGTGTGAAGTAGGAGGAGTGAAGGGAACTCCAATCATTAGTTATGTTACAAAGCAAAGCTAATCCAGGCATACACAGTGAATAGATTTTTAGTATCTTTCCCTTTTCTTCAGTTTCAAAGATAGTGAAAAAAAAAACCCAGTTGTAAGCTCTTCTTAGTTGGAACATCATGGACATCATAAAGAAAATCTTGTAAGTTTTTAGATACTTTATGAGACTGTCAGATGATAAAGTAATTTGCAGACCTTATCAACTATTATCTTGTAACATGTCAGATTATAATTAAATGTCAGTGAAAAACTGACATTTTATCACATCTTAAATTCAAGCCTATCCAGTTATATAGACTGCTTAAATGATACGTTATCATGATTTTCTATGACACTTTATTTTACTTGAGACTAAAAGACAATCACTTTGACAGATCTGAGAATTTAAGATTAAAAGCACATTGTTCAGTGTTTCTTGTCTATTGTAAATACCAATATACTTTTATATATACATATATACACATACACACATATATATGTATATATATATGTATTGCATGTATGTGGAGAGTTAAACATGTGGAGAATTATTTACTTGTTTGCATGGAGGTTTTTTTTTGAGACATCTGTGTTTACTGTTCTGAATATCTAAGCCAATATTTAGCGACATTCTGTTATACAGAGCTCTTAAAACTGCTCCTTTAATCCAAGCATTATTTTGTATGATTTTTCCTTTCTTTTCCTTTATAATCATACATCCCCATTATATTTGTGCAGCAATGTAAACTATATGCATGCTTTGATTATTCTTATATAAAACTGTAGAGTATCTGTGCCAATATTTCTAGAGGCATTTTTGTGAAAGGATGAATATGGTTTAATGATCCTGGCTAAACTGATAACTGTTGAGCAGGAATTAGTTCCCTGTTTAAAGTATATTATAAACATGGTAGTTTTAGATCATGCATTAGCAGAATATTTTTGGCAAAAAGTAAATTTTTTTTGAAATTTGATCAAACACTGGGTCCTGTCTGAGGTCAGATAACTCTCGTTCATCTGATTAACATGCTAGTTTTAGTGGCTAATCTTAGTTAAGTGCATTAGGTAACATATAAAATTCTTCTAATGTTTTATAATGTCTTTTTTTCAGTTCAGTAGCTCTAGACAACTTTTCATCTTGTTCTAAGGAACTTCCTATCTTCTAGCTTCAGTCATTACTCATTGAATTAGATAAATGACAAATAGTTATGCCTGTTTCCAAATGCAAAAATTTGTAGTGATTGTTTTCCTTTCCAGCTTTCCATGTAACAAACTACATTTCATGTCTACTTATTTTTTGTATCCTGGCACATTATCCCTAAAATCAGATATCTTATCTAAGAGACAGACCTTTGTACTTAACAGGTTCATATTTTGATGACAAGCAAAATTACTTTTAGAATTGAAAAATATTGTTAACACTTACCCCAAAAGAAGTTTTGCTGACATGGTGTTACAGTGCTGAAGAGGCTGTTTGATGCCATAGTCCCTCTTTTTTTTCAGATAGGATTTGTACCCTCTGGTGTAAATACTGCTTGCAGCCTTAAACTGAAAATACAAACCATAGCCAAACCTTGTTTTAGTTTTACAGTATGCCTGGAGTGCATAGATTTTATATTTGTTTTTTTCTGTCAAGAAATTATGTAGCTGGTAACATGTGAAAAGCAGAGAAACAAAACAAAAAAGAGAATGAGCAAATATTTGAAGGACCTACTATTACTGCATAGACTGTGGTTAGAGAGCACTCACTGACTCTGTTGGTCTCGGTGGCTGGTAGTGACCTGCGGAGATTAACCATTTAAAAACCAGAGACTTCTTGCTGTCCTCCTGGAGAAAGTTTGCACCGCACTTGTGGTTCTGTGGTTGTTTGTGAGGCGAATGAAGCATTCACACAATCCAAAAAAGCAAAAGCTTTAAAACTCCTTTTTTTTTGCAAGCACTATTACTGGAGAGACAGAATCATGTGGTTTGTGACCTCACAGTACTCAAAGTAAAGTGGGACTGCCTACCACTGTGGCTTTTTTCCTTTTCTTTTTCTTTCTCCCCCCCCCCCCTTTTTTTTTTTTTTTTTTTTTTTTTTTTTCCCCCCCCCCCCCTTTTTTTTTTTTTTGACAAAAGGTCTGTGGTGAGGCCCTTCCTGGCATCCAGAAGGATATAGCTTTTTAATTTTGTGACTCATGGGGATTTGGAGAGAGTACAAATGCTGAAGAAGCCCAAACTCCTGTACAGTAAAAGCATATGTAGAGCAGAACTTTATTTCTACTCTGCAGTTCAGGTTTTTCCCCCTCTTTTGCCTCTTCTCTTTAGTTCATTATTGTGTCTGTGGAAAAGTGAGCAAAATTGGCACAAGTGACTGTGTGAAATTCTGAACAACAGTGATGATTTACAATAATTTACATCTTTGGACTGTATCACGATCTAGGGTCTGCTTCATATTTGCTGGGTGGCTGGATTCCTTCTGTTTTTCTTTTTCTTCTTGTCTTCTTGTACTTATGAATCTGTAACTCATTGTAAGAAATTTTACCTTTCCTAAGGTCTGGTAGCAGATTTGCTGGGCTGTGTTTTGTGCTGTAATTGGCTGTCATGGAAGTGTTAGCCTAGGGATTCTTTTACAAATATTAAATCACGTCTGTCTAGCTTATGTATCATCAAAACTATATGGCAGTTTCCTAAAAAGAAAATTAAATGTAATTAAGCATCTTTTTTTATATGAGGTACAGTATCTTATTTATAAGTTCTGAATAGTTTGAAGATTATATAAATTGTGAAATTTAAATAAAATGAGTAGATATAGAGAATAGAACTGAATTTATTGCTTTAAAATTGTGATTGTTTATATTAGTTTCTTTATGATAGTAATAATTTTGACTGAAATATAATTGGCTCACATGTTGCTTTACACAGCTTTATTTTAACTGTTAACTTTAATAGATTCTGTGATAGTAAATCTTATACATATGTAAGATAAAACACTTATGTTGTCATTTAGATTGTATAATGCAGGATTTTATAGGCCCAGGATGGAGTGGGTTAACAGAAGCTGTATTTTTTTGTTTATAATAGAGGCTTTGAAATAAATTACAAAATGCTGTGTGTAGTAAGGAATAATGCACACAGACAGAGTGTGTTAGTCGTCTCGATTTGCTAACTCTGATTCAGAACAAAATTGGAAACATCTTTGGGAAACTATCTCCTTTTTGCCCCTTTGGACATGTATGTGTAGAACTCATTTTCTTATTAGGATGATTATATATCATAGGCAGTGAATTTTATATTTATGAATAGGGCTTCCTGTTTTCATCAGTTGGGAGAGATGGGGTATTTTTCAGCAAAAATTGTAAAACTGAGCAGTCCAATTTTCTAGGCATTTTTCACCATTTATTCATGCCACTCTGAATCTGCATGTCTCTAGTTGTTAGACTTCTTCCTAGTGTGATTTTAACTAGGAGTGGCATAAAAAGTTAATGCTGAGAGAGTGGGTGGAGACTCTGATCTGCAGTAAATTTTTTAGGTGTATAGTGAATGGGGTGAGGTCTGGAGAAATGCATGTGAATGTTATAGTTAACTGTAGTTAAATATATAATACATCTATATACTCTTTTAGAGTAGACCATTATCTGTTAAATCACCTTTAAGGGTATAAACACATTCTTGAGATTTGTTTATGGAAATGTGATTTCAGCATTTCAAAGAATATTTTAAGTGCCTGATGTGTGCAAGGTACTGTGGTATAAGACATATTCAAAAACACAAAATGGGAAAATGTTAGAATGGTTTTTGTTTATATTTATTTCCAAATTTCTATTTCTCTTTTCATAATAAACTAACAAAGTTAGGAAACCAGAAGCATTTAAAACTGTTTAAAGTAGGGTTCTTATGCCTATAGGCTTGTTTTATTTGAAAGGAGAAAACTTCAATTTATCATAGTTATTCACATAAAAAAAAAGAAAAAATTTAATTATCCTGTTAGCATAAGCAAAGTCTAGTGGTAGGGAGCTAATAGTGATAAAAACTGTTTTGAGGGTTTTGTCATAATTTGTGAATTTCTAATTGAGCTTCTAAATGTTTTTGCCCATTGCATAGTAATGATGTAATCTAGTGATTAAATGACTTTAACTGTTGTGTTATGCTAAGTAATTTTTTTAAACAAATTTCTTATTTCTATATCATGATTGTATGTTCTCTGACATTCTCATAAAACTTGAAACATTGACTTACTTTGGAACAAACAACAAAAAAATGCCCAACCCTTTGTTGCTTTCCCTCTTTCTTCCTTTCTCTCCTTTCGTTATTTCCTCCCTCATACATTTATAATATGGACCCTTACACTGACATACAGTCTTCTGTCCTAGGTAAACTTCATGATCATTGGAAAATATACTTATCATGTCATGTGGTTGCTTTGCATAATTTTCTTTGTAATGACCATCTAGTGTGCATTCTTCAGGCTAATGCCAGTACTATTTATCAAAATCTAATATATGCTTGTTACATATTTGTTGAATATATCTCTTTTATATTTCATTTTTGCATGAGGCCCATCAGACTCTACAAAGGATAAAATAGTACCAAGGCATGCTTTAATATATTTTGGGTGTGTTGTGCTTATTGTACTTGTATGTGCTTTCTCTAAATTAATATGTATCTTCTTTGGATCAGCTTTTTCCATTGTGATGAGTTTTTAAAGACAAAAGCAGTTATTTGTATAATCTGACAATTAATGGCTTGCTTCATTAGGAAAATTTTACTAAATGTTATGATGGAAGAGATGAATTCTGAAAAGAGTCACTGTGCAAATAAATCTCTTGATTGTAGATTTATATCCATGAAGTATTATGTTTAAAATCAGAACTGCAAACCACAGTTCAATTTTATTTTAAAAATAACAAAAACTCTCTTCCTTTGGGAATATTTTGGTAACTGGTATGCTTAAGTAGCAAGTTTAGATCTACTGTATAAATTATATACTTTAATTTTACAGACATGAAGTATAGCTTTGAATTTGAAGTAAATCACAGAAAAGTAAAGACATTGGTATCACTCTTTTCTGTTCCCTTGAGTCTGTTATATGTTTTTTGTCAGAATTAGATGACTTACATTTTTCTTTAAAAACAAAACAAAACATTTAGAAGTAATAGAATATATGTCATAATGTTTAAATGCTAAGTATACCTATGCTTATTGCTATTTTAGCTGTAATTTTGGTTGCAGCTGATTATCCCTGTGAAAAGATGTTACTATTTAATATTGTAATTTTACATGGTAACACTGTGGGATGCAGTATATTGCTATATCTTATCAGAGCCTCCCAATCTTTTCTTTTATAAAATTGAAATAACATCCAAAACGTATAATTTGGGATTTTTTCAAACAGAAGCTTTTGTTTTAATGAAACAATCATTTATTTATTTGGTTAAAAACAAATGTGGATCTAGAGTTTAATTTATCACTGGCGTTTCTAAATTTATCATTTCCACATATGTTACATGGTGATATTTATTTGGTATGATTAGATGTGTTCAGATTTTTTCTGCTATACTGTTTTGTGCCTATTTATAATAGTGACTTTAAATAATTCGGCTATTTCATTTTATTCAACTACTAAATATAAATACATTTTAATTGATATTTTAGTTTTAAAAGAGTAGAAACAAAGAAGTTTTCAATTTTCTTAAGTCTTTTAAAATGACTTTGTCCATAGGTCATTTATGGAACCATTTGATTGGATGGATCATATTTCTTCCTTTGTTGGTCTTTAGTAAAGCTAATAAATATAAATCTAAAACTTTATTGATGTGACTAGATTTATAGATGTATCACTTTATTTCCTCCCCAGTTTTCAGAGTCATCTGTTCTTATCCTTTCTCAGGTTTATTATGTAGAAATTTGAGACTACTTAAGATTTTTAATAGTTAATTCAAATTTAAACATGCGTTTTTGCTGTGTACTGTTTTAACATTTATTAAGTACTGAATTACAACTCTTAAAGATTGACTAAATTACAGGTGAAGGTGACATTAATCCTGAGTTATAAGTAGTTAGCACGAATTATAATCATTAGCAATGCTGTGTACCTCATTTTGCTAACTTAAGATATTAAGACTCATTTGTCAGATAGCATTAGAAAAGGACAAATTTTAATGAACATAAAATACCTAATTTTTCTTAACATTCTAATACTTAAAATTAATGGTAGATACTTTTTATTGACTTGAACACTTCATTTGTCATTTCATTAACATTTTATTGACCAACACTTATTTTTATTTGACTTTTCCTCTGCTAGTTATTAAATGTGCAGGATAGCCCAAACTTCTTAAAAGTATGTGTATAACCTGTTCTACTTACAATTAGAATAATTTTTACTACTTCTGTAATTTTCTAAAACAGAGAAAAAGAAAACTTGCAGAAAATATGGGAAACTTGTCTCATATAACAGCTGAGGATGTGGCTAGGCTTCAGCAGGAAACTACTACCCACAATGCAATGTTACATACACTACCACTTAATAAAATTTATTTCAAACATGCTACTGACAAAACCAAAGAAAATAATATCATAACTATGCTAGTTAATATACTAAATATATCTAGGGAAAAGTGAAACTAATGTTTCTTTCAGTAGCCTTTGTCTTTTTTTACTATAATAACCAAATTTCTGGGCCATCATAGTACACTGGAGCCTAGTTTAACTCTGTCCTTTAGGGTCATGTTGTAGAGCTGGTTTTTAGTTGAGACTGTCTTATAATGAGGTACTTTTGGTACTTACTAAGCACTCTTGGATAGGGTCCAAGAAGGCCCTGCTTTTTACTAAATTCTATGTGGCAAGTTGTGTTATGGTGCGGTTCTGGTGTGGTTGAAACACAGTACTATATTTGATCATATTCATTGAGAAATGCTTAAATTTAAAAAGCTCTTGTTCCTTTAAATGTTTCTTTTACTTTAATTTTTTGCTTATTTGGGGAGGAGGCTTGAACTTCCTTTGAGATGTGTGTAGGTGTGTATTTGTCTCTATTACTATTTGCTTGATTTCTACTTTGATTTACATTTTAGTTTACCTATTTCCAGTTTAGTTGAGGTCCTTTCACTCCGTTCTCCTTTCCACTTCCTTCAAGAGAGATAATAATAGGCCAGAATGTTTCTTTTAAAATGTAGCTAGATAAGATATTAATGTAGCCCTTTAAAAAATTGAATATAGTACATTTCTAAGTAGCATCATTTTGTAAAACCTTACATACTATTGATTCTGATAAATTTTGTGATTTGGTAGAATTTGAGATTTAAAGGAAGTGTAAAGTAAGGTAAGTTTTTGAATGGATATATCCTATGTAGGCATTTTATCAGTTAAAAGAACTTCAAGGCTGTGGACTGACCCCTTAGGCCATTCAGCATAAAAATAAAAGAAATATTTTATTTGCATAGGGGCTACATTCTTTGCCTCTCATTGTTTTCAAATGAATGTGTATTAAGGATGATTCTCTTAACTGTAGAAAATTTTTGAAGTATTTTCTTTAGTTAGGGAACGCTTATCAAGAACAGCTGTAGGACTATGGATCCTATCCATGGACTCATGGTGGTCTGTTGAACAACGTTCTTCAACTTTGACAGGTGAGACAGAGACTCTCCAGTGCCACTGCTTTTGGATGAATCTAGCTGTGGTTGGAGAAAGTGCATCTTGCCAAAATATATGGGTGAGACCACACACAGCCTTTAAAATAGTTATTGTAAGCTTATTTTTAGGCAATATATATCTTGACAGTCCTTTTATTTGCATGCCAGTTTCATTTCTGCTTATAGTTTTTTTTTTTCATTTGTTTTAGTAATGGCAATTGCAGATTTAGGTCTTTATTTGTAAAACTCTTACACATTTTGCAGAAAATACTCTGTTTTCAGTCATAATCAAGCTTATAAGATAGACATTTTAAAATTTAAGCAGTGATATACTGAATTCATGGTGTTATGAGTTTGTCAGTGTTTCTGTTCAGTTAAAATACTTATTTTCGAAATTAGTTCAACAATATAAAATTGTTTCGGGTTAAAGAATTCAGGAGTGAATTTCTTACATGTGAATCTTTAATTATGTCACTTTTGATATGTTCTGGGATAACCATTACTCTTTGAGTATGTATATTTAAAAATATTACTAAAAACAAGTCTTGATATAGGAATTTTTAGTTTATTAATGACGAACATTGAAATTCATTTGCTGAAAAAGGTTAACTTTTTGATACATATGTATGGTTTGTGGAAGGTACCAAATTTTGAGATGGGTGATTCAGAAAATATGCTTAATTAGGTTGATTCATGATGCCAGATGAGCAGTTTGATAGATCTTAAAGTAACTATTAAAAAAGAATAAACATTTTCTTTAAACCACATTTACAAATATGTAAAATATAGCTTGTCTGAATTATTAGTATTAGAAAGGCATAAATATAAAAGTGTTATATCTAAGTTTAAGATCCAGCTGTTTGCTAGACTTGAGCCTTTTCACTTTAATATCAATGATTTGAATGTTTCTCAGGTGGACATTGACTGTAAATTGTAACCAAATGTTTGGTCTATGGGAGACAAGATTAAAGTTTCAGTTCTGTTCCTAGTTGACAGTAAATACTAATGAATACCTTCTTAGGTGGTTTCATAGTGAGAACATGATCTGAATCTATATATGGAGATTACATTTTCCTTTACTTTGTAAATTTAGTGTTTTGCCATTTCTGAGTGAAGCAGAAAGTATATTAAAACTTATTTTGATGTAGCCTTCGCAGTATCTGTTAAGCTAGGCCGGATAAAATAATAAGAACATAGGTAGCATGCCCATGATGTCTTAAAAAAAGTTCTTAAAAATTAGCATTATTTTCAGACTATTCATATTAGAATATAGTCTTAGCTTTTTAACTTTTGACTAACTTGAAAAATACCAGTCTGAAAGACATACATTAAAAAGATATTGTTTAAAATGTAGTTTTGTTACTTTAACATATCTGTAACAACTTAGGCACACACTTTTCTACTAAATATCCTTAGAAGATCTATCTGTAAGAATTTATAATTAGTATTTAATTGTATAAACAGTTCTTTACTGAAGGGATGTTTAAAAATTTGGGGTCCAAACATTTCTCAGAAATTTGTTTCTAGCATTGATTTGCATTGCCTATGTAAGTTTACCAAGTACAAATGGGTGTCAGTCCACTTCTATCCAAAGTAAAAATACAGAATTAACAGATTCCAAATGAATAATATTGAATTTTTCCAGAATTAGTTTATTCATGTACTTTAGTGAACACCTGTGTTTTGTTAAATAGCATGCATTTTTAAAAATAAATTTGTTTAAAAAGAAGATCTCTAAAATGTCAGAAAATTTAATCATTCCAAGTAATAAAAGTACCTAGAAATTGCATTAGACTGTTTGAATTTTAAAAAATTACTCTTAAATGCACTTTATGTTATCAAGATTTTTACTAGTAGTATATTGTAGAATAATGGAAAGCATCTCAGTCTCAGATTTTGAAGAGACTTCAGAGACCTTTAATATAGTCTACGTAGAAGATTCTTAATAAGAATTTTTTTCTGTAGGATACCCAACAAATGGGTATTTAACCTTTGCTTAAAGACCTGGAATCTACTATAGCAGGAAACATTTTTAGATAACTTTAACTGTGGGAAAATATTTTATTGTATCTAACCTAAATTTGGCTCTTTTCAGCTCTGCACCATTATAATCTTTGGGGCCAAATAGAATTATGAAATCACAGTAGGGCAAGTCTGTTTACTTTTCCATATTGCATGCTTTTTAGATACTTGAATATAGCTCTGATGGTCTTTCTTAATCATTAATATACTCATTCAACAAGTATTTATTGAGTATGTACTGTGTATCTGTCAGGTATTGTGCCAATAACTGTCTTCTTCAACCAGGCCTCTTGCAGTAAAATACAGAGACCCTTTACCATCTTGGTTGCTCTTCTCTGGACACTCTCTAGTTTATCAGTACTCTTTCTCAAATGTGTTGTCTGAAATGGAACACAGTATGTTGCATGTGCCCTCACCAGGGCAGGATATACTATAACGTTCAGCTCTTTTATTCCCAGACTCAGTGCTTTTAAAAAGTACATCTAAAATTATATTAACTTTCTTAGCTGCTCTGTTATATTGTTGATTCACATAGAACCTTCTTTCCACTAAAACCCCAAGACTCTTTTTACATGAACTATTCTTTAGTTATACTTCTTCCATTTTGTATTTCTGAAGTTGAAAGACATTTCTTTTTATCCCTGCTAGATTTCATTATATATGATTCAGTCCAATGTTCTAGCCTGTCAAAATATTTTAAAATCCTGACTTGGTCCTTTTAGCATTTTAATTTTCCTGCCTAGAACACTGGTTTTGTAGTCAGGAAAAGACCTGATTTAATCTGACTGTAAAGCTAACTAATTGTGTGGCCCTGTTATAATGACTAAATCTCTTTGTTGTCTTTCCTCTTCTGTGAAATGAGAATAATATTATTTGTACTGCTTACCTCATAGAGTTGTAAACCTTAAAACTCTAAATTTATAATTTTTTGTTAGGTTATGTGGTTCTAAATTTCTGTGTCTGAGAATTGCTTGTACCAAAACTACTTCCTATGTCCAAAGTCATTCTTAACTCTTTTTTTTTTTTTAAAGCAATCGGGGTTAAGTAACTTGCTCAAGGTTACACGGCCAGTTATTTTTGTGTGTGTGTGTGGGTGTCGAGTATGTGAGGCCAGAACCGATCCCAGGTCTCCCAATGCTGGGGCCAGCACTCTTACTCACTGCACCACCTGGCCACCCCTAAGCAATTGGGGTAAAGTAATTTGCTCAAGGTTACAAGGCCAGTTATTTTGTATGGGTGTTAAGTATCTGAGCCCGGAAGTGATCCCAGGTCTTCTGACTCTGGGGCTGGTGCTCTTACTCACTGCACCACCTGGCTGACCCTCATTCTTAACTCTTGTTAGCAGAACAGAAGATTTAATGCCTAGAGTTAAGTTTCTGGTAGTGGTAGAGGTAGTTTTCTGATTTCTCTTCCATGTATGAGAAATCCTGTAGAATTCATGTGGAAAGCAAAGATAACAAAATCATCAATTCTTCACAGTATTATTTATCTTCCAGTAGGATATATAGGACTATTAGAAATAAAATAAACTAAATTACTTGTATGACCCATATTTATTTATTCTATGATGATGGCTGCACTGTGGGAAAAAATAGTTTTCAGTATTTTTTTCCAGTAGCAAATAGTGAAACCAGTAGGAAGTAATTTGAATTTTCAAAAGTCAACATGGTTAAATTAAAGATTCATTTTTATTTTGAGACAAAAGTTCAATAGTAGTATTAGAATAATAGGTTAGTTATGGTATCATATGACTTAGAACTAGAAAAGATGTTGGAGGTCATCTAGTCTAATCCTAGTCTAATTTTATAGGTGAGGAAAGTCACACCCAGAATGTTGATGCAACTTGCCCAAGTTTATACAGGTAGTAAATGGCAGAATTGTGATTCAAACTTGAGCTTTCTGACTCCATACCCAGGGCTATTTACAATTCACTTTTCCAAAAGTCACTTGTCTAGCAACTTCAACTGTTTAGAGTATTGCTAGAAGCCACAAGTAAGTTAAAAAGTCTTATGAGTGGTCAAAATAGACACTATGATGTTCATGCCCTTTATTCAGAGAAGAAACACCTACAATAATGCCAGATAAATAATGTTGTATTGCAATTTGGTTGTGCAGTAACTTTGACCTAAAAAAAGTCCAGTGTCTTAATCAGATATAAAAACTTTTTTTTTGTTTTGTTTAAATTTAGAAAGTTAAGGTCTAGCTAAAGTCTAGGTCACATTTAAAAAAAAAACATTTTTATTTATAGCTTGTGTTTTTCTGTTACCTACATTTCCCATTATAGTCCATCCTTTCTACATTGAAGTAATTCTCTGCAAAAAAAAAGAAGAAAAAAATTTGTTCGACAAAACTAAATAATGTAGCAAATATAGCAAAAAAAGGCTGCTATTATATGAAGAGTTCCACACCTAAATTTAGTGATTGTAATATTACATCATTTTTGTTTTTGTTTCCAGTTTCATTGTTATGCTAATTTTGTGTTTTACTGGTTCTGTTTGCTTCACTTTGCATAGGTTCACATAAGCCTTCCTATACTTCTTGATATATTCATCATATCTGTCATCTTATAGCATAATAACTTTAAGCTCATAAATCTTTTTTTTTAAGCAGTTGGGGTTAAGTAATTTGCTTAAGGTTACAATGGCCACTTATTTTGTGTGGGTGTTAAGTATCTGAAGCCGGAACCAATTGGCTGGGGATCTGGGTCCAGCGCTCTTACTCATGCAACTTGGCCGTCCCTAAGCTGTTAAATCTTAAAGCTAAAATTTCAGTTCAGTCCAGATTAGTTAGATTTTTGGAAGAGCTAGAATTAAAGTCAGTTTGTAGATATTTGTTGTTCAGCTGCTTCAGTGGTACCCAACTCTTTGTGACCCCATTTGGGGTTTTCTTGTCAAAGATACTGGATTCATTTGCCATTTCCTTCTCCAGTTCATTTTATAGATGAGGAGACTGAAGCAAACAGGGTTAAGTGACTTGCCTGGAGTCAGGCAGCAAGTAAGTAACTGCGCCTGGATTTGAACTTAGGTTTTCTTGACTCCTGGCCTGGCACCCTATCTACTATGCCACCTAGTTTCTCCAGTTTGTAGATAAAGTTTCTTCTAGTTTATTAAGATTTCTTTATTCTGTAATTGTGGGGGGGAGGGGGAGGCAGGGAATTTAAGGACTAGTCTGTTTTCACTTTGTTACCCTGCATGCCTCCTATAATTAGGTGAAATGAACTGAGAAAATGTTCTGTAATTTGTATAACCTTTGAAAATAATTAAGTAGGCATATTTACTACATATATAAGTTTGGAACTCTGTGAATTCCATATTCAAATATGGATGATTTTAAAACTATTCTTGTTAGTCTTTATTTGAGTTATCTTTGGTATCTTTATTTGGGGTGATTCTCACTTTAATGCAGACAATGAGAGTAGTTTTTATAGTTAACTATCCGTAATTAATTCTAATGAAAATGTAGGCAATTCTTTAGAAGAAATTCTTAAAATATTTAAATAAAGATTACTTGGTATGAAAATTGAAAGGATTATCCCAAAATATTTCTCTGCTCCTGTGACCCCCTTATCTCATTGGTGAAATCCATCAGGAATCTCTATTTTGAGGGAGGCCAGACCATCCTTCATTATCCTGACTGTTAACCATACCACCATGTGAGTACTTCCCCTAGTCTCCTCCCCTCCTCCCCCAACCTTTTCAGCTTTTTTCTTTGTGTGCTTCTCTCATTAGTATGTAAGCTTCTTGAGGTCAGGGACTATCTTTTTTTTTTTTTTTTTTTGCTTTTGTATTTGAATTCTCAGAGCTTAGCATAGGTCCTGGCACATAGTAACTACTCAATATGAGTTTGTTGACTTAATTTTACATAATAGCTTGTTCTGCAACTCTCTAGTGTATTTATCATATGGTGTTATATATTATTATTATCCTTATTTGTGTTTTATATCCCCACAGTAGTATAAACTCCATGAGATCAGGGATTTTATCTTCTATAAACTTTGTTTCCTCCTTGCTGCTTATTACCATTCTCTGCTTACAGCAGGTATATAAATGTTTTGAATGAATGCATGAATATAATTATTCCTTTGAGATAACTAGAGACAACTTGAATAACAGAAAAATGGACTTTTAAAATCACTGTTGCCATAGCAAAAGATGAAATTTGAATTAAAGGGAATGGAAAACAGCTAAGTCTTTTCTCTAATTTCTATGATTATTATTTTAATAGTATTCCATATAAATTAGTGAATTCATCTTTTATGTTTAATTAATTAACAAATTTCCTTGTTTTGTGGAGTGGACATTCCTATCTATAAGCCTAGGGGAATCAGATCTAAATAGAGATTATAAGCTTCTTCTGTAATTCCTTTGTTTGAGAGATTCACTAGGTTAGTGTGGAAATTTACTGCTTTCTATTCCCTTTCTTGCCAGATTGCATTCAGCATTAGATGATAATTGTTATTGTCTGTATTCCTAGAGTATTCTAGAATTAAGTAAAAATGCTCTAAGCACCATCTTTCTTACTGTTGGTTCCATTGGTCTTCCTAGGCCAGCCTAGACTTGCACTGAACTCTCTAAAGTGATTTAGGCTCAAAATAAGTGTCTAGGTTGGTTATCTAATCTGGGAAGTCACTAGCTATAGTTGACTCAGTGTTTAACAAATTGAGTTAGGGGTGCCTGCTAGCCATAGGCAGGGTAGAAATTTTCCACTACCCTTTGGCAGTCCTTAGTGTATGCCAAATTGTCATAGTATTGTTGGAGTAATTTATTAATTAATTTTTATTTTTTTTTAAAGTTGAATTTAAGTAAAATATTTGTCTATTTATTGTTTCTCTAGAGAGAATATTTTTTAGCACAAACTTTTCCCTTAAAACATTTATGTCTTCTCCTTCAATCATATTTTCGCTTTTGGCTGCATCTCTTTCCAAAAATATGAATATGAAAGGAAAAGATCTGCTTCAAAGTGATGTGATCTCTTTGAGACTACAGCTATTTGCAGATGAGTATAAATAATGAATCCAGTGAAGTAGTTATTATTCAGATTCACATTACTTATTGCTATTGGTCTGGAACAAATTAACATAATTTACAAAATTTTAACCAGGAGTAGTGAGAATTTGATCATATGATTGTCCTAAAGCAGCTCTTCTTAAATTGTGTGTCATACGGGGTGAAAAATTTGGCAGCAGTGAAAGGTTTCTGAATGCGTATTGACCAAAAATTAATTCAAAATCAAACATGTAATAATCTAAAGTGTTTTTGGCATCATTGTATCATGCAGCTTTATTGCACTGCACATGTCCTCAAGTCATGTAAAGCTTAGGAACCACAGTTGAAACTGATAAGGGATCTCTGGAACTTGGGTCTTTTGGAAGAGGTTTAAGAAGCCCTTCCCTAGAGGATTCATTGTTCTCATTAGTTGGGCCTACCTGTACTCAATAGGGTTCTACCATATTTACTTCTTCCCAGTTTTTTGCCAACTACTCACACTCATAAGGGGATTGCTGATTATATTTTCTATATCTGTTGTCTTTCCTTGACTAACTGATATTAGTATCATTTACAATGCATATAAGTGTCTGCTTATAGTCCATAAGTCTTTCAGCTGAGTGTTTTTTTTCACATTCTGTGTCATTCTTTGTAGTCATTTTATTGAATACTACCTATATATAATCATGGGTTTCATACTGTATTTATATTATCAGGAGCATCATCAGAATAGAGATGGTAATTAAATGAGCTGATAAGGTCATCAAGTGAAGTTGTATAGAGAGAGAAGAGAAGAGGACCCAGAATAGAATCCTGAGGGCCACCTATAGTTAGAAGGCATGAGCTGGAAGAGGATCCAGCAAAGGAGACAGAGAAGGAGCAGTCAGATAGGTAGAAGGAGAACCAGAAGATAGTGGAGTCCCAAAAACTTAGAAATAAGAGTATTAAAAGAGGAGAAGAGTGATCAATAGTGTCAGAGACTTCAGAGATAGAGGAGAATAAAGATTGAGAAAAGGCCACAGGATTTGGCAACCAAGAGATCATTGGTAACTTTGGTGAGAGCAGTTTTGGTGAGATGATAAGATTAGAAGTGGTTGAGAAGAGAGTGAGAGAAGAGAAAGTGGAAGCACATATTATAGGTGACTTTTTCAAGTGTTTAAACTACAAAGGGCATAATGGATATATAAAGAAGGATCAACTGAGAGTTTTTTCCCTTCTCATATTTAATCATTTGCTGACTCTTGATCAGTTCTACCTCAATAGCTTTTGCATCCATCCAAATCACTGAATTTCCTTTGGCCACAGTTTTCTTGTCTGTAAATGAGGGAGTTGTCTTCTGCTGTCACCTCTAACAATTCTTTGTGACCCCAATATTGGGGTTTTCTTGGCTGAAACCATTGAAGTGGTTTGCAATCAATCTCCTTTCTCCAGAGAAACAAGTTAAGTGACTTGCCCTGTGTTATATAAATGTGTGAGGCTGGATTTGAGCTCGGGTCTTTCTGACTCCAGGCCCAGCATTCTCTCCACTGAGCCATTTAGCTGTTTCCTCATGAAAATTAGAATGAGCCAAATAGCAGTGATTTCATGATTTTGAAAGAAATATGAAAAACAATTCAAAAGATTGGGGAAAAGAAAAAAAGTTGTATGCTGTCAAAAACAATCTTGAAATTAGGTTAGTGAGACAGTCTAAATCATCAGATTACCTGAAAATCATTCTTGAAAAAAATTAGTTAATACTCTATTTCAGGAAATAATCAATGAAAACAGCTCAGATTACTAAAAACAGAGGAAAAATGAAAATAGAAGGTATATACTGGTCAGTTCCTGAAAGAAATGTTCTAGTGAAAACTTTCCAAAACCAGCTGTAATGCGAATGTAAATTTTAAAGATCTTCCCTGCCCCTAGGCTAA
>NW_027187316.1:5909598-5939204 GCF_028583685.1 Petaurus breviceps papuanus
TCTGTCTTGATAATTACCTGTGTGAGCAGGCACTCTGGGGACACTGGATGCAACACCAGCATCCAGTGCTTTCAGGTCAAAGCAAAATACTGCAGTCTCCTAAAAAGAGAGGATTCAGTTACCAAGAAATCACTGTCCAGATCACACAAGACTTGGCAGCTACCATTGTGAAAGAAAGAAAAAAATCTGATACTATCATATTCCATGTGGTAAAAAATAAAAGTTACAAATAAGAATTACAGTGCAAAACAGTATAAGTTACTGGGGGGAAAATTGGCCTTTAATGGAATGGAAAACTTTAAGTCATTCCTAATCTCAAGAACAGAACTTAGTAGAAGCTTTGAAAAACAAATAAAATAATCAAGAGAAAACTAGAAATGTAGGTAGATACATTCGAGCATTTCAAAGTGACTATATAAAGATAAATTACTTGTAGTCTAATGGGTAGGAGGGAAAATAAGCACGTTTCCTTAGAACTCTGATATCTTTTTAGTTCTGTTTCTATTGTAGTCTTAAAAGAAGAAATAAATGAGAAGGAAATGGGAGTATATCAGGGAAGTAAAAGAAGAAAGAGGCAGGAAAGGGATTTATCTCCCATCATATTGGTAGTAAGATGAAGAATATATAAAAATAAAGGAAGAGATGGTTGGGATAGACATCACATGAATCTCATTTTAATTTGAAACAGAGAAAGGAATGTTGAATTCTCTTTCTCTGTCTCTCTCTTACAAACACACACACCACACATGCACACACAGTTTGATATAGAAATATCTTAAACATAACTGGGAACTGGGCAGGGAAGAGAAAGGAGTGGTGGGGGTGTGGTTAAGAGAGAAGGTAGTTTGGTAAGTCCCAAGCAATACAAAATCAAGAATCATTAGGTGGAAAATAAAGTGAAGATTAAAAGAAAAGAAGGAATAAACATCTTTGAACATAATCAAGGCATGAACTTATGTTCATGACTACCTTATGGGTAGTCTAGCAAAAATTGACCTTTTATATATCAGTGATGTTAAGCACATTTTTGTTTGTAAAGAACAGTGGATGGCAAAACAGGAAAAAGTTCAAGATGAAATAGAATGGAGGAAAATCTACAGTTAACAATAATAACTGTGTATAAAATAAAAAAATTTTACATTAAAAAGCTTAGTGGAATGTATTAGAAAACATAATCTAATATTATGTTGTTTACAAGAAACATAAAGAATCAAAAGAAGGTCAAAAAAGTTTATTTTGGATCAATTGTAAGAGAAAAAGAAGTAGCATTCATCTCAGAGCATATAATAGTTAAAAGCAGACTTGATTAAAAACAGGTTACCTGTTGAGGGAAACTAGAAACAATATAGATAATGAAGTAATATCATTATTTTACATACACACCACACACTTGAAACAAATAGTACAGCATCTAAATATTTTGAGGAATAGTTAATTGAATTTCAGAGGAAAATAGACATTAAATTATAATAATAGGCAGCCTCTTTGTACCTTTTTCATATTTAGATGAAAAAAAGTAAACAGAAAAAAAGTTAAAGATGAGTAAAATTTTACAAAAGTTAGATATAATAACTTCCTGGAGATTACTTAATACATATTAAAAAATACATATTTCTTAGCTGTGCATGGTACTTTTAGAAAAATTGATCATATATTAAAACATAAAAATCTCACACAATTGCAGAAAAGCAAGAATCTTTCAAGAAAGGAATAAAAGTTAGAGACTAATCTTAAGAATGGGCAGGTCAAAGAATAACTCATAGAAATGACAGAAAATGTATCAGAGAAAAATGAGAATAATGAGATTAACTTTTAGTATATAGCTAAAACAATCCTTAAGGGAAACCTTATGTCTCCTAACATTTCCTTCAACTGAAGAAAATAAAAACAAATCACTGATTGACCAGGCACCTAAAAGCTCAATAAATTGGAAAACTCCAATACCAAATGCACAATTCTGAAAATCAAATATTTATTTTAATTTTTTAAACATTTTTTTAAGGTTTTGAGTTCCAAATTCTATTCCTCCCTGGGGGAGGGTAAGCATGTGCAATTACATAAAATATTTCTGTATTAATAATTTTGTATAAGAGGACTTGAATAAAAGAAAAAAAATGAAAGTGAAAAATAGCATGCTTCAGTCTATATTCATACAGCATCAGTTCTTTTTAAAAAAATTTTTTTAGATTCTCTTTTTTTTAAATAAATTTCTTTGTTTCCTTTTAGTTTACAGGATTCAGTTCTACAATTCCTTGAGTTTCACATTTTGTCCCCCTCTTTTTCCTCCCCCCCATGGCAGCATATAATCAAGTATAGGATCTGTAAATACTTTCACATTATACATTAGTCAGGTTATAAAGACTGATTGTGGCAGCTGGAATGAAAAATGGTAAAGAGGATATAATATCAAACCAAATAAGAGAAGGAAAAAGATCAGGTATTTTGCTTCCACCTGGATATAAACTCAGTTCTTTCTAGTTCTTTCTCTGGATGCACATATTTCTCTCCATCATGGATCTTTTGGGATTGACTTATATCACTGCATTGCTGAGAGGAGTACAGTCTATCAAAGTGGTCATCACACATATGTTGTGTCTGTAATTGTGTACAAATTTCTCCTGGTTCTACTCTTCTCACTCAGCATCAGTTTGTATAAGCCTTAGCATCAGTTCTTTCTTTGGAGGTGGAGAGTATGCTTCATTAGTCCTTTGGATAATTGTATTGCTGAGAATAGCTGTCATTCACAGTTCTTCATTGAGCATTACTGCTGTTAATATGTACAGTGTTCTCTTGATTCTGTTCACTTCACTATGTATCAGTTCATGTAAGACTTTTCAGTTTTTTCTGAAATCATCCTGTTTGTCATTTCTTACAGCACAATAATATTCCATTACATTCTATAACACAACTTTTTAACCATTCTCCAATTGATGGGCATCCCTTTGATTTCTAATTCTTAGCCAACATAGAAAGAACTGGTTTATTTTTGTACAAAATATATTCTTCCCCTTTTTGAGATGTATTTTGGAGATAGACCAAGCAGTGGTATTGCTAGATCTAAAGGTATGCACGATTTTATAGCCCTTTGGGCATGGTTCCAAATTGCTCTCCAGAATGATTGGATCAATTAACAACTCCAAACAGTGCATTACTGTCCCAGTTTTTTCACATCCCATCCAACATTTTCCATTTTTATCATATTAGATACTCTGATAGGTATGAGGTGGTACCTCAGAATTGTTTTAATTTGCATTTCTCTAGTAATTTAGAGAATTTTTTCATATAACTATCAATATTTTTGATTTCTTTGAAAGCTTATTGTTCATATCCTTTGAGCATTCAATTGAGGAATGACTTATATTCTTATAGATTTGATTCAGCTCTCCATATATTTTAGAAATGATGCCTTTATCAGAGAAATTCACTGTGAAAATAAATTTCCCAGCTTTTGGCTTCCCTTCTAATCTGGTTGCATTGGTTTTGTTTGTGCATTAAAACCTTTTAAATTTTATATAACCAAAATTATCTGTTTCATATTTGTAGTATTCTCTGTATCTTCTTTGGACCTAAATTCTTCCAATATCTGTAAATCTGGCAGATAACTATTCCATACTGTCTTTGCTTATGGTTTCACCCTTTATGTATAAGTCATGTACTCATTTTGGCCGTATTTTGTTATATGGTGTGAAATGTTGGTCTATATCTAGTTTCTGCCATACTCTTCCAGTTTTCCTAGCAGTTTTTGTTAAATAATGAGTTTTTGTTCTCAAAGTTTGGATCTTTAGATTTATCATATATTAGATTACTATGGTCATTTACCATGATATAATTTGTACCCAATCTATTTCAGTGATCCACCACTCTGTTTCTTAGCCAATACCAGATTGTTTTGATAATTACCACTTCATAGTACAATTTGAGATCTAGTTTGGCTAGACCATCTTTTTTTACATTTTTTTCCCCATTGATTCCCTTCATATACTTGAACTTTTGTTCTTCCACATGAATTTTGTTACTATTTTTTTCTAGCTCTATAAGATAAATTTTTTTTAGTAGTTTGGTATGACACTGAATACATTAATTTAGGTAGTATTGTCATTTTTATTATACTGGCTTGGCCTCTTTAGATTTGATTTTATTTGTGTGAAAAGTGTTTTATATTTGTGTTCATATAGTTTCCTGGATTTGTCTTGGCAGGTAGATACATAAATATTATAGAATATCTACAATTATTTTAAGTGGAATTTTTTTTTCTATCTTTGCTGATATGACATTGTTGGTAATATATGGAAATGCTGGTGATTTATGTGGGGTTGGTTTTTTTTTTGTCTTGCAACTTTTGTTAAAGTTGTTAATAATTTCAAGTAATTTTTAGTTGATTCTCTAGGATTTTCTAAGTATAACATATCATTTGCAAGGAGTGATAGTTCTTTTTTTTTTTTTAATGCAGTTGGGGTTATGTAACTTGCCCAAGGTTACATGGCCAGTTTTTTTTGTGAGGGTGTTAAGTATCTGAGGCTGGAACTGATCCCATGTCCTCCTGACCCTGGGGCCGGCACCCTTACTCCCAAGGAGTGATAGTTCTGTTTCCTCCTTGCCTATTCTAATTCCTTTAATTTCTTTTTCTTTTCTTATTGCTACAGCTAACATTTCTAGCACAATAGTAAATGATAGAGGTGAGAATGGGCATTGCTGCTTTACCCTTGATTGGGATGGCTTCTAACTTAACCCCATTACAGGTAATGCTTGCTGATGGTTTTAGATGAACATTGCTTATCATTTTAAGGTGAATTCCATTTATTCCTTTGCTCTCTAGTTTTTGAAAATAAGAATGGACATTGTATTTTCTCAACATCTTTTTCTGCATCTATTGAGATAATCATATGATTTCTGTTGTTTTTGTTATTGATACAGTTAGTTATGCTGATAGGTTTCCTAGTATTGAATCAGCCCTGCATTCCTGGTATATATTCCTCCTGGTCATAGTATATGAGCCTCATGATATGTTGCTGTAGTCTCTTTGCTAGTATTTTATTTACTTTTTTTGCATTAATACTTTTTAGGGACATTGGTATAAACACCATATTTGTTTTTTGGTTTTTTTTTGCTTTTTGAATGGGGGAAGGTAGGACAGTTGGGGTTAAGTGACTTGCCCAAGGTCACATGGCTAGCCTTTTTTTTTTTTTTTAAAGTGTCTGAGGCCAGATTTGAACTCAGGTTCTCCTGACTCCAGGGCAGTGCTCTATTCACTGTGCTACCTAGCTGCCCCTGCAGCTCCATATTTGTGTCATAAAAGGATTTTGGTAGGATTCCGCCTATTTTTCCAAATAGTTTAGATAGATAGTATTGGGATTAATTGTTCTTTAAATGTTTGGTAGCATTAACTTGTGAATCCATCTGGTCCTGGATATTTTTCTCTCTGAAGTTTATTGATGAATTGTTCAATTTCTTTTTTTAAAGACTGGTTTAAGTATTTTATTTCTTCTGTTAATCTGGGTAATTTATATTTTCATAGATATTCATCCATTTCACTTAGATTTGTCAAATTTATCGGCATGCATTTGGGCAAAATAGCTCCTAATTATTGTTTTTTTTTTCTTTTTGGAGAGGGGATGGTGGGGCTAAGTGACTTGTCCAAGGTCACACGGCTAGTGAGTGTTAAGTGTCTGAGGCCAGGTTTGAACTCAGGTCCTCCTGACTCTAGGGCTGGTGCTCTATTCACTGTGCCACCTAGCTGCCTACTAATTATTGTTTTAATTTCCTCTTCATTGGTTGTGAATTCATCCTTTTCAGTTTTGATACTGGCAATTTGGTTTTCTTCTTTGCTTTTTAAAATCATATTAACCAAAGGTTTAACTTTTTTTTTTCCATAAAACCAGTTTCTAGTTTTATTTATTAGGTCAATGATTTTCTTATGTTCAGTTTTTATTAATCTCATTTTAACTTTTAGAACTTCCAGTTTGGTGTTTAATTGGGGATTTTTAAATTTGTTCTTTTTCTGGTATTTTTAGGTACATGTCCATTTCATTGATCTGCTTTTTCTTTATTTTATTGATGTAGCAATAGAGATGCTTAAGTACCACTTTGGCCACATCCCATAAATTTTGTATGTTGGCTTATTATTGTCATTTTCTTTAATGAAATTATTGATTGTTTCTATTTTTTTCTTTGATCCACTTGTTTTAAGATTAGATTATTTAATTTATAATTAATTTTTTATCTCTCTTTCCATTGTCCGTTATTGAATACAATTTTTATTTCATTATGATCCAAAAAGACTGTATTTACTATTTCTGCTTTTCTGCATTTGGATGTGAGGTTTTTGTGTCCTAATACATGGCCAGTTTTTGTGTAGGTGCCAGCTACTGCAGAGAAAAAAGTATTTTCCTTTCTATTCCCATTCATTTTCTCCCTAGATCTATCATATCTAACTTTCCTAGAATTTTATTCACCTCCGTAATTTCCTTATTTCTTTTTTGTTAGATTTATAGTTCTGAGAAGGGAAAGTTTAGGTCCCCCACTAGTATAGTTTTATTATCTATTTCCTCCTATAACTCATTCGGTTTCTCTAGAAATTTAGGTGCTATACCATTTCATGCATTTATGTTTAGTGTTCATATGACTTTGTTGTTAATAGTACTTTTCATCAAGATATAGATTCCTTCTTTATCTCTTTTAATTAGATCTATTTTTGCTTTTGTTTTTTTTCTGAGATCATGATTACTATCCCTGCTTTCTTTGCTTCAGCTGAAGTATAATAGATTCTGCTCTAGTCCCTTACCTTTAGACCTTGTATGTATCTCTTTGCTTCAAATGTGTTTCTTGGATTTTGTGTTTCAGTATTCTGATTTTTAATCCAGTCTGATATCCACTTCCATTCATGTTGATAGTTATGATAACTATGTATTTCCCTCCTGGCTAGTTTTTGCTTGTTTATCCCTTTCTCTTCCCCCCCATCCTTTCCCTCCTCACAAGTGTTTTACTTCTGATCACTGCCTTCCCCAATATACCATCACTTTTATAAGTCTCCCCTTTCCCTTCTATTATTTCTGTCCCTTTTTACTTCCTTAAAAAGTAAGAAAATTTCTATATCCAAATAAGTGTGTATGGTATTCCTTCTTTGACCTAATTTTGATGAGAATAAGGGTTAAGCTTTGTTACCCGAAGTCACCTTCATCTTCCCCTCCAGTATAATCGCCCTTTCATGTGTCTTTTATGTGGAATAATTTACACCATTCAGTCTCCCCCTCTCTTTCTTCCAGTGTAGTTTTCTTTTTTACCCCTACATTTTGGGTTTGGTTTTTTTTCTTTTGGTATCTTCCCATCAGTCACCTTATGTGTTCACAACCTCTGTCTACATATACTGCTTCTAATTGCTTTTTTAATACTTAAGTTAAGAGTTACAAATATTATCTTGCCATATAGAAATATAAACAGTTTAACCTAAGTGAATTTCTTATGTTTTCTCTTTCTTGTTTCTTTTTTGCCTTTTTATGTTTCCCTAGAGTCTTGTATTTGGAGGTCAGTCTTTATTCAGCTCTGGTTTTTAATTAGAAATTCTTGAAAGTCCTCTATTTTACTAAATGCCCATTCCCCCTCAAATATTATATTCAGCTTTCTGGGTTGATGTTTCTTGGTTGTAATCCAACTCTTTACCTTTTAGTATATCTTACTCCAAGCCTTCTGCTTCTTTAATATGGAAGCTGCCAAATCTTGTGTAGTCCTGACTGTAGCTACATGATATTTGAATTGTTTCTTTTTGGCTGCTTGCAATACTTTTTCCTTGATCTGTGAGTTACAGAATTTATCTGTTATGCTCCTGGGGGTTTTCATTTTGGGATCTCTTTCAGGTGGTGATTGGTAGATTCTTTTGATTTTTATTTTGTCCTCTGGTTCTAATCTATGAGAGCAATTTTCTAATTTCTTGAAAAATGTTGTCTAGCCTTTTTTCGTCTTTTTAAAAAAATCATGACTTTCTAGTAGTCTAGTAGTTTTTATACTCTCTCCTCGATCTATTTTCTAGGTCAGTTGTTTTTCCAGTGAGAAATTTCACATTTTCTTCTATTTTTTTTTTTACCTTTTTATTTTGTTTTGTTGTATCTTGATATTTTATAGAGTCATTAGTGTCCACTTAATCAATTCTAATTTTATTTTTTAAGGAGTTATTTTCCTCAACAAATATTTGTACATCTTTTCCTATGCTGTTGCTTCTTTCATGATTCTTTTGCATGATTCTCATTTCTTTTCCTAATTTTTCTTCAGCTTCTATAATTTGCTTTTTAAAATCCTTTTAAACTCTTCTTGGAATTCTTTTTGGACTTGAGAACAAATTACATTTTTCTTTGAGACTTTATTTGTAGCCATTTTGACACTATTGTCCTCTTCTAAATTTATGTCTTGATCCTTCATATCACTGTAGTAACTTTGAAAAGTCAAGGTTGTTTGTTTTTTTGCTCATTTCTTCTGCCTTTTTTTGTTTTTATGTGAGAGTTGGGCTTTGTTCCTGTACTGTCCCAAGCTTTTTGTGCTGAGCTCTAGGTATTACTGTTGAATGGGCTTCTGGGCTTATCTGTTTTATTTTCTCTGTAGGGTAGGCTTTCCTTCTGGCTTGTACTGAGTGACTGGAGCCTCCCTTTTGGCCTTCCCTGGATGTGGGATTTAGCTGCTAGTCTGCTGCAGGAGTAGGGATTTGCTGCTGGTCTGCTATGGAGCAGGGTCTCTTTGTTGGTAGGCCCCAGGGGTGGAGTCTCCCTGTTGCCAGCCCTAGGGCAGAGCTTTAATACTGGTAAGCAATGGGGTCAAGTCCTAGCTTGTAGCTTATGCTGTATGTGGAGTTGCTGGGGTGGTGCCTTGTGAGATGCATAGACTGCTTACTTGCCTGGAGAGTTGATAGTTTGCAGGAGGGCAGGGACTTGCTAGTGAATTGCACCAGGCTTGGAGTCTTATTGTAGGACCCCTGCTGTGAGAGTGACTGCTGCTGCCCTTGGATCTCACTCCCCTCCCAATCCAGTGAGACAGACTTTTCCTGCTTGCCTGGTAAGTAGCTTTCATGCTCCTAGATCAATTCTGAGGTGGTTTTCTAGTTGTTTTTAGGGGTATTTTGGAGGATATTAAAGGGTTCCTTCCTCATTCTACCATCTTGACTCTGGAAGTCCCAGAAAATCAAACATTGACAACATTGAAAGGAAAAAAAAAATTGATAAATAAAAACTCAGGGATAATTTTTAAGAAAAAAATTTTTTTAAATAAAAGTAGACTTCAAAAACTAGGGGGAAGAAAACATTATCAGTATAAAAAAGGATTATTTGCAACTGAAGATCAAATAAAGAAAGCTATTACAAATTATTTTACCCATAAGAATTATTTTGGGGGCGGCCAGGTGGCTCAGCAAGTAAGAGCACCGGCTCCAGTGTTGGGACGACCTGGAGATCGAATCCCGGGCTCAGACACTCAGCACCACACCCAGAAATAACTGGCCGTGTAACCTTGAGCAAGTTACTTAACCCCAATTGCTAAAAAAATAAAAAAAAATTATTTTGCTAAGAGTTATGACATATATAAATGAAATATATATTTAGAAAAATATAAATTAGTATTAGAACAATTAAAATAATAAAATATAGGCTATCCATCTTAATATAAAAAAAGAAATTTAGCAAGACATAAATGAACTGCCCTTCCCCTCAACAAGAAAAAAAAAAGCCAGGCACCAGATAGTTTTATTAAATAATTGTATGAAACTTTTAAAGAACATTTATTTCCAACATTATGTAAATTGCTTCTTAAAATAAGAAAAGAGGGGATCTTAATCAAATGTAATCTTGATATCTAAACTAGAAATTGACAAAGCAGAGAAAGGAAAATATAGACCAATTTCTATTCTGAATATATATCCAAGTTTTAGAAATGGTAGTTATACCAGTAAAAGAGAAATATTAACAGAATAAACATAGGCAAAGAAAAAATAGAGCTTACTTTTTGTTGATCATATATTGGTGTCTCTAGACAACTCTAGAGGTTCAACTAAAAATTATCTGAAATTTGCTCATTTCAGGAGAATATATACTGAAATTGGAAAAATATGGAGATTAGCATGACTCCAGAAAGATGTCGTGTAAACTTGTGGAGAATGTCTTATTTTTTTGTATTCAATGAAAGTTAAAAAAAATTTTTAAATCAACTGAAGCAATAATATTAGCAGTGTAGCAAATTATATACTATGCCTACATAAACCATTAGCATTTGTGTATATGACTTCCATATTCTGTCAAAGGCCTTCCATCCTTCATATGCAAAGATTTATAGTTTCAGTATTATCCTTTCCCTCAGCATTATCTCAGTGTTATACTTTCCTTTACTCCACATATCTAGTTAAGTTGTCAGATTTTGCTGTTTCTCCCTCTTATATCTTTCACTTCTGATCTGCTTTCTTTACTCAGCAGGTCCTCATCAGCTCTCATCTAGATGATTGCAACAGCCTCAGTTCATATCCCTGCCTCAAGTTTCTCATCAGTCCAGTTCATCCTACATGTTGCTGTCAAAGTAAATTTTTTAAGTGCAGATCTGTTCATGTAATTCCTTAATCAATTTCAGTGGTTTCTCTTTACCTCTAAGATAAAATAAAAACTTGTTTGTTTTGCTTTTAAATCCCTCCATAATCTGGCCCCAACCTATTTTTTCTTCCTCATTGGACATTTACATTCTTCCTTTTACCCCGTGAGTCAGCCAAATTGTCCTTGTCTCAGTTTTTCATAAAGCCACTCATAAAGCCTCCCATCTCATTGTCCTTGTACTGGCTATCCCATATGGTCTTAATGCATTCCTTCCTTTCCTCTACTTCATTTAGTTCTTCTCTTTAAAGTTATAAGTTCCTTTTGGGCAGAGTTTATTTTATTTTTTGTACCCTTTGCCTGGAATTCTAAGCACCTAATAAATTCTTGCTGATTGATTACCAGCAAAACCCAGTAGGATCAGATAGCAAGAGAAATCTTGTTCATTATTATCTGTAATATGCATAAAATATTTGGGAGTCTCCCTAATATGAAATATGCTCGAATTATGGGAAGACAGCTACAAACTCTTTAAAGAAAGACCTAAACAATTGGTAAAATATTAATTACTATTAAGTAGGCCTGCCAGTATAATAAAAGGCATAAGAGTAGCTTGGTGGCATGCTGCTGGTCATCGGGTGAGGAAGAATCAGTTTCAGATTTCTCCTCAGACAATAGCAATGTGTTCTAGAAAAGTCACTTAATCTCTCTCTGCCTTATTTTTGTCATTTGTAAAATAGTCATAATAATATCACCTACCTCCCAAGATTGTTGTGAGGATAGGATGAGATATTTATAAAACATTATACAAATGCTAACTATCATTATTAAAAATGGAATTGCTACCCAAATTAATTTTCTAATTCAGTGCCATACCATCTAACAACAACTGACAAGATTCATCTAGAGGGATAAAAGGGTGAGGAATCTCAAGGAAAATAATGAAAAATACTAAGAATTGAAGGGAGCCTGGCTGTACTACCAGATATCAAACTCCACTACAACATAGTACTCATTAAAACTATTTGTCACAGGTCAATAAAAAAGAGTAGTATACAATCCCGAAGCAAATTAACATAGTTTTTGATAAACACACATCTCCTTTCTCCTGGAATATGGACAAACTCTGCAGAAGAAACTGGAAATGGGTCTAGAACAAATTGGGTATGCAATGACATATCACACCATATACTCAGATGAACTTTAAGTATTTAGATAAAATGATCAGATAATAAAGCATCAAGGAAGGCAAAATTTTTTGCAAGTGGATAGGTAACCGGTTAATAACCAAATAAGTGAGATAGAGGATCATAGAAGAGAAGGTGGTCAATTTTGCTTATGTGAAATTATATATGTTTTGTAAAAATATCATGTAGTTTATTAAAAGACAAATAGAGGGAAAAACTTTTTCAGCATTTTTCTCTGATAAAGGTTTCACATGCAAGATAAATAAGAAAGCAACTCAGATATATAACAAGAGCTATTCCCTAGTAGAGAAATGATCAAAGGATATGAATCTGTAATTTTCAAAGGAGAAATTCTAAGATATCAATATATATGTTAAAAAAGTTTCAAATTACTAATAATTAAGGAAATGCCAATTGAAACAAACTCTGTGGTTCTACCTCACACTTGTTAGTTTGGCTATGATGACAAGGGAAAATATTATTTATTGGAAGAGCAGTGAGAAAATTGGCACAATATTGTACTGTTGGTGGAACTGTGAATTAGGTTTTTCTTGAAAGCAACATGGAACTGTATCCCCCCAAAGTCACTAAATTTTGAAATGCCTTTTACCTTGAAATTGTACTAATAAACCTATTTCCTAAAGAGATCAAAGAAACAGGAAGGTGATCCATTCATACAAAATTTTTTGTCATAGTTCTTTTTGTTATGGCAAAGACATGGAAACTAAAGGAGTACCCTTTAATTATGGAATGCCTGAACAAATTGTGATAATGTAATGTTTTTCCTAAGAAATGATGAAAATGATGGTTTCAGAAAAATCTGGGAAGACATATGAATTGATGCAGAATGAAACGTGAAGAACTACACATATAAAATCCCAACATAAAGAAAACAACTTTGTAAGATTTAAAAATTCTGATCAATCATATGACAAACCAAGATTCTAGAGAACTCATGATGTAGGTTGCTACCCACCTAATACTGATAGAAACATGGCAGATGTACAAGAATGAAATTTACATTTTTGGGCATGGCCAATGTGGAAATTTATTTTGCTTTATTTTGATTATTTGTTATATGGTGGGTTTTTTTGGTTTTAATTTGAGTAGTGGTGGGAAGAAGAGGTTGTATGGGGATAGATTACCAAAAAAGCAATAATAGGTAACATTTATATAGAACTTTAAGATCTGCAGAGTGCTTTGCATATGCAATCAAATTTGTTCCTCTCAATAACCTATGAGGTAGTGTAGCAGCAAGCACCCCAAGCGTCCTCAGGGTTTGCTGCCAGCACAGGTTCTTGGATCTGCTTTGTTAAAGGAAAGCAACTCAAAATGGGTTAACAAGCTTACTTTAATCAGTCAGACATATATCGTTTATCTTGTTCAGGGGAAAAGGTCAGCACCCCGAACTTCAAAGTATACAGGCAGAATTATCAAGACAGAAACAGATCAAGTAGACAGATTTCCAAACTGTCCAACCATTATATCCATACCCAGTCAACCATCTGGGTTTCCACATCTGGGTTTTTCAAAGGCGGGGGGGCCCTGGACAACGGCTTCCCAGAATACAGATCAAATCACAGAACACTTCTCAAAGTGAGCCCCCCAAAACAAACCCTCACATCAGGGCTTATATAGCCTTCTCCTGGCTCAGAGAATGTAACAACCTTTTGGACCCACTGGCCAATCAAAAAGTATCTACTGAGAAACAAGCCTCCCACCCCAGGCTTCAGGTGCACTTTAGCCTAGGGGCAGGGAAGATCTTCCAAATTTGCATTTCCATTACAGGTAGGTGCTATTATCATCTCAATTTTACAGATAAGGAAGCTGAAGCTGAGAGAGAAGAAAGAGAAGAGTCACTGGAGAATTTGAAAGACAAAATAAACAAGAGAATAGAAGGAAAGCACATTACAGTTTTAAATTTATTTGTATAATTTTCTTTTTTTCTATTCTTATTTGTATACATAAATACTTTTTTATTTAGTGGTATTCTGAATAAAAAAGCTAAATCTAAAACTAGCAAAAACACTTTACAGTCTGACTACTTCCTATTTTTCCTGTTCAGTTGCAAATTACATACCTGTTATCTTGTACATTTTAGCCAAACTGACCTGCTCACATCTTAGATACATTATACATCCTCCCCAGTCCGTGACTTTGCACAGGCTACTCCTCTATTCCTGGAATGTTTTTCTTCCTCACTTATGCTTTATAAAATCTGAACCCTGTTCAAAGCTCACTTCAAGTTCTATCTTCTCTCTGGTCTTTCTTTACTCTGCCAGTTATTACTATTCTATCTGAAGTTGCTTCATATTAACTTTGCATCATTTTTGTATTTACTTATTATTAAATATTGTATTCCTGTCCCCAACAGAATGTAAGCCTTTTTAGGGCAGGGCTGTTTTAGTTTTTGTGTGGTCACTTTCTAAAGCTATAGTGCATGACAAATAGCAAACAATAAATACTTGTTGAATCCAATTTTTATGTTAGTCACTAGACATTTATTTAGTTCTACTATGTTCCAGACTGTGCCAAGTACTGAAGATACAAACACGAAAAATAAAGGCAGCTCTTGCCCTTGTGGCTTACAGTCTTATGGGGGAAGACAAAAGCAAAAAAGAAACTAAAAAGGGAAAGGGGAAAGAAAGTAGCCATCATGGTGCGATTTAATGGAGAATAACAAAGGGGAGTGCATAGCGGGTAAATGAAGATATGGTAAGCTTGGGTACCCTCAAAGGAAGATTCTGGGAGGAGCTTTTTCATCCACCCACCCACCAGATGATGATTAATGTTAAACATTGAAAGAATTGTGTGGACTACAGAAATGAGTTGCATATAAATCTCTTTCTCTTTTGATTACAATTGATGTGAATACTGTACTGATAAAAGTGAAAACCAGTCATTGTAATTGATCCTTTGTTTTATTGTCCATATTGGGCCTTGCTATTATGAGATTCATCAGTGAATATGATGCTGTCTCATTTATAATGGTTTTATGAATCTAAAATAGATAAGGTCATAGTTTAAAAGATGGAGGGTACTCTATCAGTCAACTAATCCAACCATCTCATTTTACAAACAAAGAAATAGGCACAAAGGGGTTAAGTGATTTGGCCAGGGTCATAAAGGGAGGCTGTTTGAATCTCTGTGTCTTCTTTTCCCAAGGCTCGGTCCTGGGCACTGTCTTTTTCTATCTTTATACTCCTTTGCTTAGTGATCTTCATAGCTTCTAGGAATCAATGAGCATATGTATTTAGATAGCTCCCATATCTTTCTTTATATCTAGCCCCAGTCTCTCTCCTGATGTAGCCCCAATCTGCATCACTAGCCCTTTGTTGGACATATATCACATGTCACATAAACATCTCAAATTTCAACATGTCTAAAACAACTCATCAACTTTTGCCACATGGTCCTCCTTTTCACACAGGTGACTTCCTCCCTGCTCTTCCATTTTAGAAGAATGCCCCAACTTGGCTGTCCTTCATTACCTTCCTGGCTCTATTTCTTCTGACTCTCTGAACTTAGACATTAAAAAAAATTAACTTATTTTTAGTTTTCAATATTCATCTCCATAAATTTTGAGTTCCAAATTTTCCCCCACCTCAAGATGGCATGCAAACCAATATAGGCTCAACATGCACATTCATAGCAAACCCATTTTCACATCAGTCATGTTGTACATAAGAGCTAGAAGCAATGGGAGGAACCATGAAAGAAACACACAAAAAAAGAGAGCAAATAATATGCTTTGATCTGCATTTAGATTCCATAGTTCTTTTTCTGGATGTGGATAGTGTTTTCCATCATGAGACTTTTGGAGTTGTCTTAGATGCTTGCATTGCTAAGAAGAGATGAGTCTCTCAAAGTTGGTCATCATATAATGTGGCTGTTACTGTATACAGTGTTCTCCTGCTCATTTCATTCCACATCAGTTCATGTAAATTTTTCCAAGCTTTTCTGTCCACTTGCTCATCATTTCTTATAGCACAGTATTACCATTACATTCATATATCATAGCTTGTTCAGCCATTTCCCAACTGTTGGGTGTCCTCTCATTTCCAATTCTGTGCCACCACAAAAAAGAGCTGTTATAAATATTTTTGTACATGTGAGTCTTTTCCCATTTGTATGATCTCTTTGAAATACACACCTAGAAAGTGTTATTGCTGGGTCAAAGGGTATACATAGTTTCATAGCCATTTGTGCATAGTTCTAAATTCCTCTCCAGAATGGTTAGATCAGTTCACAACTCTACCAACAATGCATTAGTATTGCAATTTTCCCATATCTTTTTCAGCATTTATTATTTTCCTGTTTTGTCATGTTAGCCAATCTGATGGGTGTGATGTAGTACCTCTGAGTTGTTTTGATTTTCATTTCTCTAATTGATAGTGATTCATATGACTATAGACAACTTTAACTTTTTCCTGTGAAAATGTTCATATCCTTTGGCCAATTATCAGTTGGGGGATGACTTGTATTCTTAAAAATGTGACTCAGTTCTCTCTATATTTTAGAAATGAGGCCTTTATCAGAGACTCTGGTTGTAAAAATTCTTTCCCAGCTTTCTGCTTCCCTCCTAATTGTTTGTGCAAAAACTTTTCAATTTAATGTAAACAAAATTATCTGTTTTGCATTTCATAATGTTCTCTATTCCTTGTTTCATCATAAATTCTTCAGTTATCCATAAATCTGACAGGTAAACTATTCCTTGCTCTCCCACTTTGTGTATAGTATCAGCCTTTATATCTAAATCATTTACCCATTTTGACTTTATTTTGGTATACAGTGCAAGATTGTGGTCTATGCCTAGTTTTTGTCATACTGTTTTCTAGTTTTCCCAGCAATTTTTGTCAAATAATGAGTTCTTATCCCAGAAACTGGGGTCTTTGGATTTCTCAAACAGTAGATTTCTATGGGCATTGACTACTGTGTCTTGTGTACCTAATCTGTTCCACTGATCCACCACCCTATTTCTCAGCCACTATCAAGTAGTTTTAATAATTGTTGCTTTATAATACAATTTAAGATGTGGTATGACTAGGCCACCTTCCCTAGAATTTTTCATTAATTCTCTTGATATTCCAGACCTTTTGTTCTTCCAGATGAATTTTATTACTTTTTCTAGCTCTATAAAATAATTTTTTGGTAGCTTGATTGGTATGACACTGAATAAATAAATTAATTTGGGTAGAATTGTTATCTTTATTATATTAGCTTGGCCTATCCATGATCAACTGATGTTTTTCCAGTTATTTAGATCTTATTTATTTGTGTGAAAAATGTTTTGTAATTGTGTTCATATAGTTCTTGGTTTTGTCTTGGCAAGTAGACTCCCAAATATTTTATAATGTCTACAGTAACCTTAAATAGAATTTCTCTTTCTATCTCTTGTTGTTAGGCTTTGTTTGTAATATATAGAAATACTGATACTTGATGTGGGTTTAGTTTATATTCTGGAAGTTTGCTAAAGTTGTTTATTATTTCAAGTAGTTTTTTAATTGATTCTCTAGTATTCTCTAAGTATATCATCATATTGTTTGCAAAGAGGTGATAGCTTTATTTCTTCTTTGCTTATTCTACTTCCTTCATTTGTTTTTTTTTTCTCTTACTGATAAAGCTAATGTTTCTAGTACCATATTGAATAACAATGGTGATAATGGACATTCTTGTTTCACTCTCAATCTTATTGGAAATATTTCTAGCTTATTCTGATTATATATAATGCTTGCTGATGGTTTTAGGTAGATGATGTTTATCATTTTAAGGAAGACTCCATTTATTCCTATGCTCTCTAGTTTTTTTCATAGTAATGAGTGTTGTATTTTATCAAAAGCTTTTTCTCCACCTATTGAGATAATCATATGGCTTCTGTTAGTTTTGTTGTTGATATGATCAATTATTCTGATAGTTTTCCTAATATTGAATCAGCCCTGCATTCCTGGTATAAATTCTACCTGGTAATAGTGTATTATTCTTGCGATAAGTTGTAATCTTTTTACTAATATTTTATTTAAAATTTTTACATCTGTATTCATTAGGGAAATGGGTCTATAATTTTCTTTCTCTGTTTTGACTATTCTTGTTTTAGATATCAGTGTCATGGACTTACAGTACCATGTTCACTGCTAGTAATTCCTATCTCCTCCTTCCTTTTCTGCTTCTTTTTGTTTATTGTATTCTTGATTATAATGTGAGTCCTTGATGACAAGGATTGTTTTACTTTTTGCTTGCATTTTGTCTTCCTAAATCCTACCCATTAATAAATGCTTTTTACTTGTCTTCCTCCTCAGCCCTGTCTTTTTAAAAGTATCCTTCATTTTTGCATTTAATGTTTTTAAGAAATATTTTAGGAGTATTAAATATGTTTTATAATGAGAGTTACCAAGTCCTATTTTCACATTCACTAATCCTTCATCTCCAAAGGACATTTTCACATTTCCATTCATTTCAAGTGAAGAAAGTAATTTATTTTGGGGTAAAAAAGCCAAAAACAAACTTTGAATCTATTGGGAGAAGGAGGAAATGTTAAAAATATTTTAAATAAAGATAAAGCATGTTCTGCACTAGACTCACACTAGAACTTTTCACAGTAAAGCAGAATTATGATAAGGCAAATCCATCTTGGTTTATGTCTAGAGTTGTTGAATTTATAGAAATTTCAGCTGGCTCTATTTTAAGGTGACTTTTTTTGTTTTTGTTTTTTAGATCTACAAAGTAATCTAAGAGCATAGACCACTATGTAATGCCATGCACAGTAACTTTACAGAAGAACATTACTGTAAACAAGCTTTTAAAGTTCTGATTACACAGTATAGTGAACACTATGTTATGGACTGTGATGAGATGTAATACTGTGTATGCTATACCTTGATTTTCTGTAGATGTTTTGCTTTGATTTATTATGGACTGTGATAAGTTGTAATATTGTGAATGCTGTACCTTGATTTTCTGTGAATGTTTTGCTTTAATTTGTTATGGAATAGAGTGTTCACTGTACTGTGTAATCAGAACCTTAAAAGCTATTCACAATAGCATTCTTCTGGAAAGCTGCTGTGCATGGCATTACATTATGGCATAGTCAGCAGGATTATAGAGTATAGTGTCTCTATTTGTTCCAGGATCCATGGCCATTTAAATTGAAATTGTAAGGTCAAGGATCCTGGAGGGGTGGAATGTAATGGTAATGTAATTTGAATTTGAATATCCCTTTGTGTTGAAATTGATGAAGCCTCTGTTGGGGAAACAGAAGGTATGAACTCCTGTCTCCTGTTGCTGACATAACAGGAAGGGGTTGGCTGAAACAGGAAGTAGCTAATGCTGTGTATATAAGAAAAGCCCCCAAGAGGCACAGTCAGAATTTCTTGGGACCAGCATCTGGTGGCAGAGCAGCTACAGACGAGAGAATTGAGAACTGAGCCAGAATTTCCTGAGAACTTGTGGTGGTGGAGCTTCTTCTGAACATGAACCCAGGAGCCAGGAGCCCAGGAATCTAGGAGTCCAGGAACCCAGGTGACAGAGGAGCCTAGGAACCTAGGAGACAGAGGAGCCCAGCAGTCCAGGAGAAGACTGAAGAAGCATGACCGGGATGCTGAAACTTTGTCTGTTTGTGCCTTGGTTTAGCCTTGAATTCCCGGGAGCAGAGATTGTAAAGGATTTGAGATGGACTGGACCCTGTGAACTTCAGTGTGGAGCAGAACCTACCCAGAGAGCTGGACAAGGAACTGGGAACTGTCTTTCATTTTATCCAGGTGACAGTCTGGCGAATCCAGGTAGAATGTGGGACCATGGAAGGGGATCCAGGGAGTCTGAGAACTGGCCCCAAATTAAGATGAACAGACCTCTCCCTGGGTACTGAGTAATGATGAAATTGTAGTTTACTAGTGACCTAGGGGTGGAGGTTTTGTGCATTAATGATACTTAGTAATTGATTGATAAGTGACTGAGTTAACTTAGTTGCCCCATGAGTGGAAGACTTTGACTGTCGTGCTTTGAGAAGATTGTTCTTTGTTCTAAATATTGTGACCACTTTGGTGAAAACTATGTGGCTATTTTAATGATAAGCTGTTGTGAATACTATATTGTGATTTTCTGTGAAAAGCTGTAATATTGTGAATGCTGTACCTTGATTTTCTGTGAATGTTTTGCTTTGATTTGTTATGGAATAAATAGAATGTTCACTATACTGTGTAATCAGAAACTTAAAAGCTGTTCACAGTAGCATTCTTCTGGAAAGCTGCTCATGCATGGCATTACACACTATTATTTTTAATATTAGTGATGGAGTTTAGAATGAATGTTTCTTAAAATGTAGTTACCTTTTATGATGCATCTATGTCTTATTACCAAAAGACAATCCTATGTGTGATTTGGCCCTTCTATTTTTGTCTCTAATTTGGTGAATTTCATGAAGGTTTGCAGCATATTAGCTTTCTTAATATAGGTTAAAAAAACAAAAACCCAATATTAATTAAAACTTATGACAAATCCTAGGATAAAGAAATTGTTAATTGCTTTTGTTTGTAAAGGAGATAGCTAAATAGTGCAGTGAACCCAGAGACAGAAAGACTTAAGTTCAGTGTTGACCTCAGACACTTACTGACTGTTTGACATTGAGGAGCTCATTTAACTTTAGTCTGCCTCACTTTTCTCGGCTATGAAATGGGGATTATAGTAACACCTACTATGTTATGGGTTTCAGCTCTCCTTAAGTGGGAAGTATATTGAATTGAATTATATGCCCTTTTTAGGTAGATGTATGACATTTGAAAGCTAAGTGAAGTGGAATGTTTGCTACTTCTTATATCCCTTTCCTATTTTAATGTTTTTATTACTTGCCAAGTTTACTTATAGTATTATTGTATTATCTAATATAAAGTTCTTAATACAGTGTCCATTAGTGGGTATTTAAATTAAGCTTGTTTCTCTTTCCTTTTATTCTTACTAAAATTTATGATAATCAGTCATAGTAGGATAATTAATTTTTCATTCTAAGCCAGTGTCAATTTCCTGGGTTTTATTTGTGCTTATTTACAATTTGGAGCAAATATAAGAGGTATCCTTTACTATAATATGGGAGGAAAGTACCAACCCTTATGTTAATTGAGATCATTAACTTTCTGTCAGCCTTTTCTTGACTTAGTTTGATTAATATCCAAATTACCATAATAATGAACCATGTTATAGGTTTCAGCTCTGCTTAAATTGGGCAGTATATTGAATCATTTTCCCTTTTTTAGGTAAATTTATGACATTTCAAAGCTAAGTGGAATGGAATGTTTACTACTTGTTATTTCCCTTATCTATTTAAATATTTTTATTAATTACTAAGTTTACTTATAATATTATTATTTATAGTACTGACCTTTCATTCTGACAAAAAGATATGAAGTAGAAACAGAGGAAGTCATCTTGAGTATCTCAGTTGTGATTTGTTGTCACCCCTGCTTGTCTTAAGATTTCTGAGGTCCAGATGAAATGAAAGTATCTTTGTAAAGTATAATGTAAATGTTAGCTATTATTATTACTGATTTGTAAAACTATTAATTGTTAAAATTAAATAGAATTGGTCTCAACTTTTCCCTTTAGTAATTTCATATTCCATAAAATTACTTCTTAGAAGGAAAAATTACATTAGAAATGAGGTAGTATGACTGCATATATATTTTGTGTTTCTATTATAACTGATAGGGAGAAGGAGGTGGTATTTCAGATAACTGTTTACAATTTATGCTCTATAATAATTGGGAATTTAAGCCCTAAGATTCAAGGGAAAAGAAAGACAGGTATGTGCTATACTCCCAAAAGGATACTATTAATATCTCTCCCATAGGTTTTCTAAATTATAAATCCTATATTGTTAAACTGAAGGGAATTTGAAAGTAAATTGGCATAAGTAGTAAATGGCAGTTAAGGATAAAGGAATACCAGTTAGCTTTTTACTTTACATGCTTGCAAATTGCTGTTGTCTTTAATAAATAACTTTTATCTTCCTTGAACAGATTAAGCCTCTGTTGACATTTTATATATATATATATATATATAAAAGGGTTCAAAAAAGAGATGTGAGTGTGGAGGGTGAGGTGGGTGTATATCACACAAGGAAATAATAGTAATAATACTAGCTAGCATTTATTTATGTAGCACTTTTAGCTCTGCAGAGTACTTTATATGTTTTCTTATTTATCCCCATTTTACAGATGATGAAACAGGTTGAGGAAGATTATTTGATCTGCCCTGAGTCAGGTATCTAATAAATGTCTGAGGCAGTTTTTGAACTCAGGTCTTCTTGCTGCCTACATTGAACCACTGAGCTACATAAATGTTTTTCTTCATTTTCTTATCAGAATCAGTCTCTATAGGAAAGGGATGCAAATATGGTATTTCAAGTCATATGTGTGGCGTTTAAAATGGAATGTGTCAGTGTTTTAAGAATAAGAAATTAGAGTTTTATAAGTAACAGCAAGGGGTACAGTGGATAGAGCACCAGTCAGGAAGATTTGAATTTAAATCTAGCCCTAGACATGTACTAGGCATGTGAGCTTGGGCAAGTTACTTCACTGCTATCTGCCTCAGTTTCCTCAACTGTAAAATGAGGATAATAATAGCACCTAATTCTCAGAGTTGTTGTGAGGATCAATTTAGATAATATTTGTAGAACATCTAGCATAGTACCTGGCAGATGGTGGGTGATTAATAAATGTTAATAATAGTAATGACTTATTAACTAATTATGAAAATGTGAAATAGGGAAAACAATAATTACCCTTGCCACATTATATATAATGAGCATATGAAAAGTTAACTATAATAGTTATAGTCAAATATTGAAACCTATTGTACTTTTAAATTACATTTGGGACAGTTAACATAAGGAGATTTCTACCTTCCTCCTTTCCATTTTCATTCATGCTTTGCCATCTTAGTCAATAGAAAAATCCATCATCAAATTTCCATCTTTTCTCCTTGATTTATAGCCCAAACTTCTGATATATATTTTTCATAATAATTTCTTTAGTGTGGTACATTTTCAAATATTTCACTGCAAAAGACTAGGAAATAAAAACTTCCTTTCAAGAGATTAATTGGTGCAAACATAATCTTGCATGCATAATATATTCAAAGCCTGTATTCAAGAGAAGTTATAATTTGTGTTGGATTGCTGAAGGGACCACACAAATTTTATGTGGTTCTTTCATGGCTGTGTGAGACACTGTTGATTCTTTTTTTCTTGAAGACTTATTATTTCTAGATTCAGGAAGTAAAAATCCTCAGTTTACCATGCTTCATTTATTTAAAGTTTTCTTAAACGGGCTTCACAGTATACTGCTATACTATATAATTTTACTCTGTTGTTCATGTAACTTAATTTTAGTACCTTAGTTGCCACAAAGTTTTGAACACTTGAGAAACTTAGTTTCCTAGAAGGAATAAAAGACTTTTCTTTTAATATTTACCACATCAGGCAGGTTTGAAGGGACCTTTGCCAATTTCTCCTTGACTTGAAGAAGATAACCTTTGTGGGCTTTGAAAATAAAGTAACCTCAATGAAGATGCAAAAGGAGCAGACTGGCAGAAGGAATGAAGTTGCCATTGACTTTTATATATCTATTTTTTATTCTGTGCCTAGCATCTTGATCAAATTGAGGGGCCAGGTTATTTGTTATGTCTTATAAGAAATAAACAAAAAATAATTTTTGAAACACCTACTGTGAGCTACACACTATGCTAAGCACTATGTATATCAGGAAAGATAAAAGTCTTTTTCCTCAAGGAACTCATTCTCTGAAGGGCAGTGTGCCATGTAATAACTTGGTAATAATGACTAAGTATTTGTTATATTGCATTTCAACACAGGTGTTATAAAATTCTCAGTAAAATCATACATCTTATATTTATGAAGGGAGAGAACAGGAATAAGCATTTTTAAAAGCACCTACTATGTGTCAGGCACCATACTCAATGCTTTATAAATATTATCTCCATTTGAGCAGTCTTTATCTTTTTTACCTTACAGAGATTCCCACCTATCAATCAGAAGCATTTAGTGAGATTTTACTCTCTTATAAGTTCTATGTTGGAAATTTTTCAGAGACATAACTATACCACTATGGGGCCTTACAGAAGTCTGCAATGGAAACTGCTGCTGCCAACCTCCCAGTGTTCTTTAGACAGAAACTTACTAACTAGCTCTTTCTTATCTCTAGCTTTTATGCTGTCAGTGAAGCAAAAGCAACAATATCACCTGCTTTCTTAGCCATGTTGTGATGTGTCCTTTCAGTAACTTTTCAGTCTTGTTTACCTGAGAGTTGTCTTCTGCTAGTAATATTTTCATGCTTTTTAATTGCATTCCTTAGAGTAGACTTCTTAAATGCTTTTAGCATTTTTCAAATTTTTAAGCTTCAATGGACAGAGAGGAGATGATTGTTTTTTGCAGTAGCTCACTTTAAACATATTATTGATGGGCCTGTATATTTTAGTGAGGTTTTGGCATTTTTTTAAAAAGGCTTATTGAAATTGCAAGTTTAATAGATCCTCAAGAACAGATGTAGTAGATGTAGAAGGTTGCTGATGATTTGATAAAAAGTATTTAACATATCAGGGGCAGCTAGGTGGCACAGTGGATATAACACTGGGCTTGGAGTCAGAAAGACCAGAGTTCAAATGTGACCTCAGACACTTAACAGTTGTGTGACCCTGGGCAAGTCATATAACTCCCGTATGCATAATACTGGAGAAGCAAATGGCAAAGCACTCTGCTATCTTTGCCAAGAAAACCCTATGGACCTATGGTCACAAAGAGCTGGACATGAGTGAACAACAGCTTCACATATCACAAACTTTACTGAAGACTAATCTTGACTTAACATTTCTTTTAACTTTTAGGGTTTAACCATTTCTTTTCATTTACTTCACTAGTCAATAGTCAGTAAGTTGTCAATAAATTTATTAAGCATATGCCAAGCACTGTGCTAAGCACTGAGGATACAATGAAACATATATAATTTCCTTTCCTCAAGTAGCTTGCGATGGAATACAATACATAAAAAGAAGCTGAAATCTGGGTGAAAGAGATGGGAGTTGAGGCTTGGGCATGATGAAGTCCTGTAGCAGGACTTGGGAGTGATCTGAGAGTTATTTTCATTGTGGAGAATGAGTTTCTGAAAATCATGAAATCCAGCAGGTCTTCAGGGTGGAAAGGATGAGGTAAATACCTTGGTTGCTTTTCTAAAACAGGTCTGAGAGGAGTCCATTATAGAAGATGTCTTTTTAAAAAATAACCAGTGGCGGGTGGCTAAGTGGCACAGTGAATAGAGCACCAGCCCTGGAGTCAGGAGGACCTGAGTTCAAATTTGGTCTCAGACACTTAACACAAAAAACTAGCCTTGGGACCTTGGGCAAGTCATTTAACCCCAATTACCGTTCCTCCCCTCCCCCCCGCCAAGAGGGGAAAAAAACCAGTGCTACATTTTCCTGTGTTTTTTAAGTTAAGGACCTAGGTTTAGTATTGCTATGTTTACTTATAATTAGTTGATCAATGCTAATGCTGGGAAAACCTGTACAGTGACGGGTTTTCCTTTGGGTTTCTCTTCTTTGTATCCTTATGCTTCATTACTTGCAGGATACTGAATGTATAAGAGGTTTAATTCACATTTCATTCCAGTCCAGTCCATTAAGAATTTTTTAGGTACCTACTCTGTGTAGTGCCCTCGGGGTACAAAGACAAAGTGAACAATAGTCCTTTCATTCGGTTTAGATTCTCTCAAGGGTATTTGTTTGGATAAACATGTAAAGCAGGTAAGTTTTTATATTCATTGCAGTTCAACAAACATTAAGTGACTTACATGTTCAGGATATTATATTAGATATTGGGGATACTAAAAAACCCCACAAAAATGAAAACCAGGCAGGGTAGGCAAAACCTGCCCTTAAGTAGCTCACATTCTTTCTTAGGAGATGTTCAGATAATAGAATTTGTGCAAAAATAAATAAACATACGTTATATACCAGCTGAAGTGTTCAGTCTCTCACATATGTTCTCAATGTGTGAATTAAATGATCCAGAGGTAGAGGAACATAACATTTTGCAAAATTTTAGAAACTTCGGTTTATTTTGTGTTAGGTTTAACTCTGAAATTTAGTCTCTTTCCCTCCCTTTGGACAGTCATTCTCATCATTGACATAGGCTATTAATTTTCTCCTCTTCTTGCCATTCCTTTAGTTTAATTTGTCCTTTGAAGACTGGCTTTATAGAAAAATGAATTGGCACTGCAGGCAGGATAGGGAAGTTCAGAGGAAGCATTTTTGTGGGGGTCCTTAAAAGTACATCATAGTCACCTAGGTATAGTGGTGCATGCCTGTAGTTTTGGTTGCTGGGGAGGTTGAATCTGGTGGATTACTTGAGCCTGAGAGTTCTGAGTTATGAGAGGGCTAAAAGCCCATTGGGTGTCCATGCTAAGTTTAGACATCAATTTGGTGACCTGGGACCTGGGTCCTAGTAGTTTGCCCAAGGAGGTGTGAACTAGCCAAATTTGGAAACATAGCTGGTCACAGTTTCTATGGTGATCTGTTAATGGGATTGGATTGGTGAGTGACTGCTATGCTTCTGGGCTGGCAAGATAAAGAGACCCAGTCTCTTCCTTTTCCTAACACCTCCTCCCCCCCCCCCAAAAAAAAAAAAAAGTGCATCACAGCCCCATTCAGTTTTCTCTACTGGAAGTTTTCTACCTTTTTTAGTTCAGTGGGGGCAGTAATGCATAGTGGTTAGAGACGAAGACTTGGAAGCCAGTAAGACCTGAGTTCAGGACCAGTCTCTGATTCTGATGCATACTGGTTCTGTTACCATGGACAAACCACTTAAGCTCTTAGTAACCACCAAGCAACTCTAATTCTAATAGTTTTAGGACACAGTTGCAGTGTGCAGGGGGAAAAAGTTCTGGATTTGGAGCCAGAGGACCTGGGTTTGAATCCAAGATCTATGATTTACCACTTGTGTGACTCTGGACAAGTTACATCACTTTCTTTGGTCCCAGTTTCATTATTTGTAAGATGAGAAGATAGATGATCTCAGAGGTCCCCTCTAGCTTTAAATTTTTGGTCTATTCCTAATCCTGTTTCTAGTTCTTTCCAATGCATTGCCTGCATAGCTGCCACAGTATTTCTAAGCCACAGGTCTGACAGTGGCACTCCCCTGTCCAAGAATTTTGAGTAGCTCTTTTACCTGTAGGATAAAATATAATCTCAGTTTTACAAACCTTTCACAATCTGCTTCCAGCCTATCTTTCTGGCCTCATTTCACATAACTGTTCTTCACGTCCTTGTAGCCAAATTGTCCCTGTTATTTTCCAAATGTGTCATTATATCTCTCAACATTTTGCCTTTGGAAAGTCTATCTGTAATGTACTTCTGTCTTCCTTCTCAACTGAACTCAAGTGCCACCAAAGTATCTTTACTAGTATCCCCTTAGTTATTAGTAGTTTCTCTTTGGCTACTTGAGGGGAAGAACTATTTTAATTTTATTTTTTCTTTGTGTCCCAGCATTTAATACCATATGTTGTACATAATATCACTTAATAAGTGTTTATTGAATTGAATTGGCTCCAGATTACAGTGTTTCAGAAAATCTACCTCAGAAAAAAAGTCTGATGGGATATGTGGAATGAGGCAGATTACAGAGTCTAGGTGGTCTTTGGGCCTGCTTAGCTTGAAATGTTCAATAAGTAGTTGGTTATATGGGACTATCATATATAGGGGTCAAGACTACATAGAAAATAAATGATTGTTAAAGTACATGGGAGCTGCTGTGGTTTTCAGTGCAGACAATATAGAGGGAGAAGGGAAAAGGTCCTAGGGCAGAAACTTGGGCAATACTTATGGTTAGGAGTATGATATAGATCAGAGCTTCTTAAACTTTTTCCACTCGTGACCCCTTTTCCCTCAAGAAATTTTTATGTAACTCTGGGTATATAGGTATATAAAATAAGTATACAAATCAAACCTTTACAGATAATAAATCATAAATTTATTTTAAAACAATTCTCTGGTATACATGGAATGTTACCATTTATTCATTCATCTATTTATTCATTCATTCATTCATTTATTCATTCATCCATCCATCCATCCATCCATCTATCCATCCATGTATGTATGTATGTATGTATTTATTTTTTGCCTTTTGGAGGGCAATTTGGGGGTAAGTAACTTGCCCAAGGTTACACGGCTAGTTTTTTTGTGTGGGTGCTAAATGTCTGAGGCTGTAAATGAACTCGGGTCCTCCTGACTCTGGGGTTGGCGCTTTACTCACTGCACCACCTAGCCGCCCCTACTGCGCCCCTACTACTTCTAGTTTCAGAAATTCTTTTGGAAACAGTATCATTCGATAAAGTAATTTTATGAATTTTTTCCCCATACTTTTTCCTATGAAGTATTTCTGATACTTTAATAGCATCAGGTAACAAGAGATCTCTTATCGTGTAGGGCTTTTTTTAGTTTTTGCATTTAAATAAGAAGTTTTATAAGATGCAAGTAAATACTTTTTGTTGACAGTAACAAATTTCTCAAAACATTGTTTTTCTTTATTTGAAAATTTTAAAAGTCGTTCAAAATATTTCTTTGGTTTATTACAGTATGCTGCATGCTTGGTATTAAGATGTCATTTTCGTTTGGCTGGTTTCATGCTCTCTGTAGCCAAAACTTCATTACAGATTAAGCAAAGAGGTTTTTCCACACCATCATCATTATTAGAAGTAAATCCGTATTGCCAAAATGATTTGACATTTCATTTTTCTTGTCAATTTAGGTGTGCTGCACCCTAGTAGTGAAGTCATCAGGAATTTTACCTCTTCCGTGTAAATTTAGCCACTTATCCATAACTGAAAAATATTTTTGTCCTAAAATATAAATAAATGTTGCTAATAATTTCTCAAATACTAGCTTAAGTGTATGAAATTACAGTTGTTCGTGCTTAATTCTTAAAATTGATGTTTACATTTACATACACATACAGTGGTGATGGTAGAGAAATATAATTAAGGGACTTTTGTCTTTATTTGTTGCAGTTAAACACATGTTTCTGTAAAAGGAGAGAACAGCGATTTTAAAATGAAACATTCTCATACAGTCCGATCCAAAGATATACTAATTTGATACATGCTGAGAAATGATGGTAGGAAAAAAAATTAAGTCTTCATTTTCCATAATTAAACTATTATGTTTCTATAAGAGCAGAAAAGTTTGTATGTATAGTAAAAACACCACAATTCATAACATACAGTAGTCTTGAATCTGAGCCACAGAGTTTCTGGCAGCATTCATTGGTGTTGCTTGGCATGATGGCACGCACAGTGCAAAGTGCATGTTGTGTGTTGAGAACCAAGACTGCAATGAAGTTGGAGATACAAGATAGTAAAGTACTGCCAGAAATGCCTTGGATTCATTACGTGTTTAATTTTGAATTAATTTTTGATTGTTGCATGTTCAGAAACCTTTTACTGTTGTCAGATTTTTTGTGATCCCCATATTCAGTAGGGGTCATGACCCTTAGTTTAATAAGTGCTGGACTAGATGATGAACCAGCAAGATGAACAGAGCCTTAAGGGGCAGTTATTTAGGAGGAGAACCTGGAGAGAGTTGTTCAGTGTAGCAGCAAGCACCCCAGTGTCCCCAGGGTTTGCAGCTACCACAGGTTCTTGGATCTGCTTTGTTAAAGGAAAGCAACTCAAAATGGGTTAACAAGCTTACTTTAATCAGTCAGACATATATCGTTTACCTTGTCCGGGAGAAAAGGTCAGCACCCTGAACCTCAAAGTATACAGGCATAATTATCAAGACAGAAACATCAAGTAGACAGATTTCCAAACTGTCC
>NW_027187316.1:5939214-5960499 GCF_028583685.1 Petaurus breviceps papuanus
ACAACCTTATTGACCCACTGGCCAATCAAAAAGTATCTACTGAAAAATAAGCCTCCCTCCCCAGGCTTCTGGTGCACTTTAGCCTAGGGGCAGGGAAGATCTTTAAAATTTACATTCGAATTACATTCAGTCATTTCAGTTATCTGACTCTTTGTGCTCCTTATGAAGTTTTCTTGGCAAAGATACTAGAGTAGTGTTGCCATTTCCTTCTCCAACTCATTGTACAGATGAGAAAACTGAGACAAACAGGGTTAGGTTGACTTGCTTGGGATCACATAGCTATTAAGTGTCTGAGGCCACATTTGGATTCAGGGAGATGTGTCTTCCTGACTCCTTTCACAAAAACCCAGAGAAGGAGCCTATCCAGCAGGAGAAGGTGCCCAGTGACGTCAGAAGTTGAGAAGGATGCGGACTAAGAAGAGACCTTTATATTTGACAAGAGATCAGTGGTAACTTTGGAGTGAGCCATTTCAGTTGAATGGTGAGGTTGGAATCCAGTTTACAAAGGGGTGAGGAGGGAGTGAGAAGAGAAGAAATGAAAGCAACTAATGTATATAATTCTTTATAAGAGTTTAGTGGAGAGAGGGAAGAGAGATACAGAGCAATAACTTGAAGGGATGGTAGGGTCAAATGAAGATTGTTTTAAGGATTGGGGAGATTTGGGTGTGTTTGAAGGCAGTGGGAATGGAACCAGTAGACTGAAAAAAGCTTAAAAAGATTAGAGAGGAGGAGGAGGGGAAAGGCAGGAAGAAAGAATGATTGAAGTTGTGATCTGTTGGAGTTTGAGTGGGTAGGGATAGGATAAAGTACACATATAAAAGTCTTGGTCTTCAATAGAAGGACTAGCACATTGTTGTCATACTGGAAATGTTATATGACTTTGAGATGAAGAAAATGGAAGAGGAACCTTGCATCTATTGTTCTCAATTTTCTTTTTCTTTTTTTGCTTTTTGGAGGTCAATTGGAGTTAAGTGACTTGCCCAAGGTCATATTCTCTGAAGATGTAGTACATAGTAGCTGCTACACATTCTCTTCTTCTTCCCACTAGTGAATTTATATAGTGAATAGTTTTTGTGTTAAGTGTCTGAGGGCAGATTTGAACTCAGGTCCTCCTGACTTCAGGGCCAGTGCTCTATTCACTGCACCACCTAGCCGCCCCTGTTCTCAACTTTCTTAGTAGTGTAAGAGCCCCTTTTCTCAGTTAAGGAAGGAAAAGGAAAAAGAGTTGTGAGATGTTTCAAGAAGGAAGAGACAATTTGGAATATCTTCTGTAGAGAATGAAATTGGAAACTTCATTAGGGAGGAACAAAAGGCTTGCTTCCTTCATTGAGGCCTCAGTTAAGTTGCGTAACATTAATTTATAGTATACCTGGTGTAATACCTTAAGTCCTGTATTACAGGTAGGCTCTAGAGGCAGAAGAGTACAATAAAAACCCACACTGTTTAGGAGCCTCATGCCTATACAGTGAAACATGCACTTCTCTCCCTGGTTTTGACTTTTCACCCCAAACTGTTATACTAGCAGGCTTAAGTTCCCAGTGATAGACTACTACTGCATACTACATTCAGCTTATGTGACATAGTGAATCATGCCCTGGGTCTGCAGTAAGGAAGACATGAGTTCAAATCCAACCTCAGACAGTTAGCTGTGTGACTTTGGGCAAATCACTTAACCCTTTGTTTACCTCAGTTTCCTCTACTTTAAAATGGGGGCAATCGTAGTACCTACTTTGTTGTGAGGATATTTGTAAAGTGCTTAGCCATATGGATAAATGCTAGTTATTATCATTGTCATTATAGTTATTATTTTATTCACAATCAAGTATTTACAGAGCATTTTTAAGGACTCACTGTTTAACAGACAATTTAGTGCTTTGTCTTTTACAAACATCTTTATCATTTGGTTAAGAATTTTCTCAGCAGCTATAATTGTGAATGTTACCTTCTGTTCTCCTTTAATTAAAAAAAATAATGTAGACTTTTTTTTAGATTAGTATGTATTTGGAACTTTTGATGGTATATGGTCTAAGTTGCTGATCTAAATTTATAATGCTTGCCAAACTACTTTCCAGTTTTCCCAGTAGCCCATAGTAAAGAAGGAGCCTTTTACCACATTGATTGATATACATGGATATATCCTGGGACTGCTTACTTTGCAGGCAGCAGTAGATGACAGTTTGGGTCACTTGCCCCTAGTTTCCTGGTTAATGTGTGGCAGAATTATCTGGAAACCTCTTACTCTTGGGTAAATAGATACCTTTGATTATATCATGCTTATAGTAAGCTCAAAAAAAAAAATCTGGTTCATGCTGTGGTCCTTCATTGTAGAAGTTCAAGGACACTATTTTTAGGTTTCCCTTAAGGTGATATTTACTTCCTTTATCTATCAGGATATACTTCCTAGGGGAAAATCTTTCTTTTTTTTTTTTTTTGCCTTTTACATTTGAGGATATTTTCAAACCTTTTAGAGATTAAAAGAGAGGAGGTCTGACTTGATAATTTCTGAGGTTCTTTCTATTTTTGATAGCTTTTGGTCCTACTGTTAGCTTTTTTTCTTGATTTTTCACATAAATTGTATTGGCTGGCAATGTATTTCCAAGAGCACCTTTCTTTGGTTGGTAGACTATTTCATTCTGTTGTTTTGTTGGTAGAGGTAATATGAATTGGTTGATCTCCTGTCCTGTTTTCTCAGTTACAGTTCTTTTTGTCTGGAAAAAGGTTAAAACTACTGTTGTAGGTACTTTCCCCCGAGATCTGTAGTTTCATTTGGTTCTTTCTTGCTTCATTCATTCTCTTCTTCCCTGAAACACTGTTCTTTCTCTCAGAATCTTTGATTTGTTTGATCTGGCTATTCAATTGATAGTTCCTATTCTCAATGTTACCTTGCTCATTGCCTCCTGTTGGTCAGCCTCTTTAATCATCTAATGTGACAAGGAATTCTTGAAGAAATTCTTGTGTTTTGTTTTGTCACTGAGGTACATTCTCTGAAGATGTAGTATACATAGCGACTGCTACATGTTCTCTTCCTTCTTTCCACTAGTGAAGCCTTTGTTAGATCCTCTATAATTACTCATTTGTTCAGTCTTTGATTGCACAAGTGTTTATTGAGAGCTTACTGTGTGTAGGTTCTCTGTGGTCTTCATTTTGACCAGAACTCAAGAGGCCATAAAATATTCTCTAACTTGTAAGGTAGAGTGAGAATGACAGAAAATACAAAATAGTTGTGTCCGACAACAAGGGTAGTACTAAAAGGGATATAAAGACTGAATGAACACCAACAAGGAATATTTTAAGCCCCTGTTATATGTCAAGCACTGTGCTAAGCAACTAGTATACAAAGAAAGGCAAAAAACAGTCCATGCTTTCTGGGAGCTTACAGACTCATGACGGGTAAAGTGCTAGAGTTTGTCACCTTCCATGGAAGGCACACTGCCTTAATGATGAGGAACTAAGAGTTTTTCTTATTACTTAAAGTTGCCAAACACTTGTCCTGTGGACCCCTGGAGGCCCACAATACTGCCTAATGTGGCCCAAACCAGATTAAAATATCATTAGTAAATGTTTAACAGAATTAATAAAATACATGAAACATCAATAATATGTTTTATAACTTAGTTTGTGACCCACAGGGATCCTTATGTATAGTTTTGTGACCCTTATTATTATTTGAGTTTGACACCTCTGCTTTAAAGTACTTTGAAAACTCATGCATCCAACTTTTGAGAAAATGATTTTCGATTTCTTAGAAAATATTTATGATGATGTTGAATCTTGAAAACTCCCTTAACCACTACTTTAAAGCATTACACAGTTTCACCTGTGTCTGTTATGTTGTTTCCACTTTGTATCTTAAATAAAATTCAACTATATGAGTGTTCTGTGGTTACTAACACAGTATTATTAATTTGTTTGTTCCATTGAAATATTTCATTTTATGTATTAAAATGTAAAATTTTTCATTTTATATATTAAACATTTTCTGAAAACTGAATTTATAGAAGTTCAATTTGGTGTTTTTCTGTTGAATTTCACCTGAAGATGAAAGATGGGTTCCTCTGGCAACTTTCAGAATCTACATATGTCATTTTATAATGGACATTTTGCAATAATTTACATATTTAAAAAATAGTTTTATGATGAAATAGTAATACTTAATGAATTTATGAAATGCACAGAATTATCCCTTTGTTCTGACATGAAATAATACAATTTTGTATAAAGAACATTCCTGATGGAAATCTCTTGTATTAAAAGCTCTGAGGATTTAATGCTTGGAGAGATCTCAGAGATCATCTATAGTGTAGCCTCTTCATCTTACAGTTGAGGAAAATGAGACCCAGTAAGATCAAGTTATTCACCCATGGTTACTATTGTAAAAAGTAGCAGAATCAGCTTTTGAAGTGAAGGTGACCATTGACCCCAAATATAGTAATCTTTTATTGTATTTCAGTCCTTAAGATGGTAATAATAATAGTAACAAACATTTATGTAGTGCTTATTATGTGCCAGGCACTGTGCTAGATAATTTATAATTATTTTATTATTGCATCCTCATAGCAACCCAGGTGCTATTATTATTCTCATTTTACAGATGAGGAAAAGGAGGCAGACAGACAGTGACTTGCTCATTGGCATACAGCTAGTGAGTGTCTGAGGTCAGTTTTGAAATCTATCTGATTCTCAGTCTGGTAGTCCATCCATTGTACCACCTAGCTTTCCAGATGCCTTTCTTGATTATAATAATTGATACTTCCAAGTAGGAAAAGCCTTTCTCCTTTACTTTATTAATATCTGGGGCATAGAGACACACAAATATAAACTATTTGCTATCTTGTAGTAAATCTTTCCTGCTGCACTGTTCCCCTTTCCCCAGTTTGTTCAGTTTGCTGCTTTTTGAACCATTGTCTCTATTCTTAGTTCTCCTTATCTCCCCACCACCATCACCTCTTACTCTTTCTCAATCTAGTTCGATAATTTTCTTTAGACTTTAAAATTTGATGTCAAATTTAAAGGAAAAATAAGTGGCATCCAGGAATGAAAGTAGAAAAAGTAGGAAAACAATCCTGTATTCATTTGCCTATATCTGTCCGTCAGATCATGAGATCATAGATCTGGAGTTTCCTTAGAGCATTTACCTAGTTACCTATTCTCTCATTTTTCAGATATGGAAACTGAGGATCAAGGAGGTTATAAGTAACTTGCTCATTATTACCTAGGCAAGTATCAGAAGCCATATTTGAATCTAGGTCCTCTAACTTTAGAGTCAGTTAATTTTTCACTTTACCATCTAACTTTTACTTCATTTTTTCCCCTCCCTTTTAAGCATGATATAGAGCAGGCTGTAATGGTAAGGGAATTTGAAGATCTTCGCTGCCCCTTAATGGGCCTCACTTGGAGCCCATCAAGAGAACCTTGATTGGGAGAGACTTGTTTTTCAGCAAGGCCCACACCTTTTGTTAACATTGTAATTAGGCAGTGGGTCACAAAGGTGGTGATGTCCTCTGACCCTGAAGAAGGCTATATATGTTCTGAAGTGAGGTTTTGTTTTGGGGCTCACTTATGGGAAGAGTTGTGTGATTTGGCCAGATGAGACTCTGGGTAACCATTAGGCATCTTGGCTTTGAAAACCCAGATGTTGGTGCTTCTGTCTCTGGTGACTAACTATGTATGTAGGTAATGGCCAGACACATAGAAGTCTTGTCTGTTGGTCTGTTGAACTGTGTTATTTTCTCTATATTTTTTGTCTGCTTGTAATTTCTGTTTGTATTTTCTGAAGTTCAGGGTGCTGACTTTTTCCCCTGAACTAGGTAAATTTTATATATATATATATATATATATATATATATATATATATATATATATCTGATTAAAGTAAGATTGTTAACCCCTTTTGAGTTGCTTTTGTTTAGAAAAGCAGATCTAAGAACCTGTGCTAGCAGCCATCTTGGGTATACGAGGGTGCTTGCTGTTACACAGGCCTCCACAATATATAACGTGTTTCCCCAATAATAAGACAGTCTTATTATTTTTTTTGGACAGAAAAACACCAGAGAGCTTATTTTCAGGGGAGGGCTTATTTTAATGAACATCGACAGCAATTTTAATAAACAGGTAAATGTGAACGAAAAAATGTACCTTTATTCAATAAGCAAATCACTGGGGAAGAACAGGATGATGCGCTCACTGCTGCAGCTCTGATTGGATACAGCTCGGAGCGCGGAGTGCATTTCACCCGGGGGGGGGGGGGGGGTGGTGCATACAGAGGGTACCGTAATGTAGCATGTAGCGCAGGGGATCACCTTCACTACAGTAGCAATCTCAATAGGGCTTATTTTCGGGGGAGGGCTTATTTTAGAGGAATCTTACACAGTAAGGGGAGGGCTTATTTTTGGGATAGGTCTTATTATCAGGGAAACACGGTAGTATTTTGGGCAGCCCATGAAAAAATGTGTAGTATGTAAAAGAAGGTAAAGCTGTAACGAGTGCTTTATCCAGGCCCCACTTAACCTGCCTTCTACTGGTCACTATTGTGTCCATCATATAAGTTGATAGGTGTGTTTCCATTGCATACCCTTTCCTGTTTCTCATGTGATTCACAGCAACCACCATCACCAGTCTCTGTCTAGTCTGAGAGGAGCAAACATAATATCATTTCGATATGTTTTCAGTCATTACTGGTGTTGAATAGGGGACAAAGTGAGTGCAGCCATGCATCAAAGCAGCTGATGCCCACTATGTGATAAATGGCAACAACACTAGGGCTTCTTCCTGTCCCTCACAGCAAAGCCACCCTCGAAGTCACATGGATGCCCAAGGTCAGACACTTAGTTCAGTATTTTGTATGTGATCAGTTGCTGTGGAGAATTTTTTGGTCCTGACATTAAAGTTTTCGGGATGGCTTTGTAAAATGAGTGATAAAAAACAAATGTAAGATTGAATAAGAACATAGTATTTAATCCAGAGTGGACAAAGATACTTGTTTACTTACATGAGAGACAAAATATTGTGCCTTGTTTGCTGAAAAGTAATCTCTACTCCAAAGGAATACAATCTTCGTCGCCATTAGGAATCAAAACATTCTGACTCAAGCAGATTAGACACCAATGAAAACATATTAAAACTTCCAAATTGTTGAAAAATCTCAATGGAGAACAATAGTTTTCTGAGAAAATAAATTCAGAAAATGAGATAGCTACTAAGGTTAGTTTTTAGATTCCTAAAGAAACTGATTTCAATCATGATTCCAGAGTACAATAAACTGATTGCTGACAAGAAGTGTAATACTTTCCATTAACAAAATCTAAACAGTAAGAAAGCCTAAAAATTACATTAAAACTTCTACCACTTAGAAAAGTAATTTTTTAACATCAATGTGACTTCATGATAAATAAAAATCTTAATTAATTAATATTAATTGAAATTTCCCCTTTTTAAAATATGGTTTATTTTCAAAATAGTTTAATGATTAATACCTTTACTTGGAAAGTGAGCTTCTAAAAACTTATCTGTGGCCTGAAGAAGGTCAGCCTAATTTAACTTTGGCCTTTACTTACTGCCAAGTTTTGCAGGTCTGATATAGAGAATAGTGTTGGCCTTTGAATTGGTATACTTGGGTTCTAATCCTGGCTTTCACACTGTGACCTCTGTGAACTTCCTTATCTGAAAAACTGCAGTAATAATTTTACACTGCCTAAATTACAGAATGTTGTGAGGAAAGCCTTTCAGAAATATTAAAGCATCATATATACGAGTCATGTTATTCCCATGATTTTTGTGCTGTATTTATCTTGTGTATTTAGATTTTAATTTCAGCTTCAAATATAAATGCAGATCTTAAAATAGACACTGGAAAAAGGGAACTAGTACCACAGTTACCTGCTCCTCCTGGGGGGAAAAGTTGACAAAAAATTGACACTGACATCCTTGACATTTTCCATGATTAAGATTCTTTATTTCTGGGGCGGCCAGGTAGCACAGCGAGTAAGAGCACTGGTTCCAGTGTTGAGAAGACCTGGAGATAGAATCCCGGGCTCAGACACTTAGCACCCACCCAGAAACACCTAGCTGTGTAATCTTGAGCAAGTTACTTAACCCCAATTGCTTAGGGGCGGCCAGGTGGCTCAGTGAGTAAGAGCACCGGCTCCAGTGTCAGGATGACCTGGATCAAATCCTGGCTCAGATACTCAGCACCACACCCAGAAATAACTGGCCGTGTAACCTTGAGCAAGTTACTTAACCCCTATTGCTTTAAAAAAAAAAATAGATTCTTTATTTCTTAGCTCCAGGCATTTTCTCTTGCCGTCCTCTATGCCTAGAGTACTCTTAGAGTACTCTCTATCCTCATCTCTGCCTCCTGTCTTCCTTGACTTTCTTCAGGTCCCAATTAAAACCCTACCTTCTACAGGAAAGCCTTTCCCAATTCCTCTTAATTTGATGCATTCCTCTGTTAATTATTTCCCGTTCATTCTGTATGTAGCTTGTTCATGCATATTTGTTTCCTTAGATTTAGTTCCCCATTAGATTATAAGCTCCTTGATGACAGGGACTGTCTTTTGACTCTTTGTGTATAGCTTTTATTAACTGTTTGGCATAGTACTTTAGGTGATTAATAAGTGCTTATTGACTGATTATGTTATTTGCCTGAAGAATCTAAATAGTATTTTATTTTTTCCAATTATATGTAAAGATATTTATTTACCATTAATTTTTTTTTTAAAGCAATCAGGGTTAAGTAACTTGCTCAAGGTTACACGGCCAGTTATTTCTGGGTGTGGTGCTGAGTATCTGAGCCCGGATTTGATCCAGGTCATCCCGACACTGGGGCTGGTGCTCTTACTTGCTGTGCTACCTGGCCGCCCCTTTACCATTAATTTTTAAATAAAATATTGAGTTCCAAATTTTTTCTGTCTCTCCTACCTAAGATACTAAGCAATTTGAAATAGGTTATATATGTGCAATCATGCAAACATATTTCTTTATCAGTCATGTTGTGAAAGAGGAAATGGAACAAAAAAGAAAAAAACTGAAAAAAACAAAGTGAAAATTGCCTGCTTTTTTCTGCATTCAGACTCCCATCAGTTCTTTTTCTGGATACAGATAGCATTTTCCAGCTTCAGTCTCTTGGCATTGTTTTGGTTCATTGTATTGTTGAGAAGAGCTTAGTCAAGTAAGAGTTGGTCATCATAGCCTTGTTTCTGTGTATAATGTTCTGGCTCTGCTTATTTCACTTTTGTTGTCTGAAACTTCAAAAGAAAGGAAATTCTCTAAATGTCAACATCACTATTAATTTTGAAAATCACTTTATAATCTTCCTTTCCCATTTTTGCTCTTAGCATAGTACTTAGCATGTAGTATGTGTTTAATTAATGTTTATTGAATTGAATGAATGAAAAAAGCTGCCTTACTTAAGAGTTCAAATTGAATTGCTATTGGATTTTTGTCCTTAATGAGTGTTTCCTTTAAGCCAGAGGTGATGATGAAACAATACCCATATCCTCTACGTCATCAATTTCTGAATTTTCTAAGTGTCAGTGAATAAAATGCAGAATTAATGTTGATGCTTGAGAGGCAGTAGGTATGTATGGTATAGTAGATACTCTGCTAGACTTTGAATCAGGGTGACCTAAGTTCAGATTAACCTCTGACATTTAATAGATTGTATAACCAACTTATACTTATTTAAATCACTTATTTAAACTTTGGTTTTTCTCATCTATAGAATTATTGGATTGATTAAAATAATAATAATAATCCTTAAAAGATCACTCATACTTGTTGGCTTTGAAACCTTTAAAGCACTGTATAAAATGTTCATCATTATGTAGTTGAAGGCCTCCTAAAACAAAAATCATTACACCTAACTCTTTTCCTAATGTGGAACCTGACAGCTTTCCATTTCTATTTTCCCCCAATCTCTTTTACCTGGTTAAATAGCATTACTAAGGACTTTTTATGGATTGAACATTTATCTGTTACAGCTTTGATTTCCCTGATACAGAGAATATGCTTTTTTATATCATTAGTGCCTTACATTTTCTTCCTACAACTATGAAATTTGTAGGATACAGGGAAGCTGTTACTGTGCCCCAAATGCATCTTTTTTTCCAAATGGAAAAACTGTGCAAATGAGACGCAGGATTTTCTGTCAATGCTGTGGGGTGAAGGTTACATCAAGGAGCAGGTTAGACATCATGACATCTGTCAGGAGAGTAGGGCAAACAAAGAGTGCATAGGTATTGTTCAGAATACTGCCAGTGGTTGTTGATTCCTAGTTTAGAATTATGTGACCTTTTAAAATTACTAGGTGAGGACAGTGTTTTCCCAAGCCCTTGTTTCCCCAAAACTGAGTTTATAGAAGTTGCAAGTATGTACCATATGTACACTCTTTATTCTAGTGTAGTCTCTTAAAATGGACTGTGATAGTGATTAGCATAATACTTCTCCTAGATAATTGATATATTTACTTCCAGAATACATTAATGGTTCTTTAAATATGATTCTGTAGTAAAAATGAGTGTACCTCTGATAACAACCCTGGAAAGCCACAAATAATCAGCAGTGTAAAGCTCACCTTATAAAAGTATCACTTAAAAGACACATACACACATAGGTGTGTTGAACTGAATTCTCAGTTGCTCTTCAGATATACTGGAAGTTTTAGCCATGGTCACATGAGCAAACCACGGCTAGTACATAAAGTGCTGTGGATCCTTTAATGCCCACCCAGAGTGGGCAGACTCTCAATCTGGAAGTTTCCACCTAATGGACATTCCCCATTTGGCCCCATGGAAACCTCCACCACAGTACACTGCATAGACCTGAGTTTATTTACCTCAGGAGAAGGAATGGTTTAGTCAACTCACTGGAGATAAATCTGTGGTTCGAGGGAGTCTAGGTGTTGTGGGGCAGATTTTTAAATCATGATACCTCTATGTCATTTCGCTTATTTTGTTTAGAGCTATTTGGTGATATAGAAATTTTGTTAATGATGCTAGGAACGAACCCTACTTTAGAAATGCAATTTTGCATAAGGAGAATCAGTTTTGCTAAGAATTTAGAATGTAATTCCCCCAACACAATCTTCAGTAGATGTTTTCTAAGTTTTATATTCAAAGCTTTCTTGCTAAGTAGAAAACTTCTATCTAAAACATTAAAAATGGTTGGTTAGCATCTTATTTTAAAGAGACAGTCTGGTGAATTGATGGAAATCTATATGTCACATCAAACTAAATGAGATGGATAGGCACTGAATTCTGTTACATTCAGTGACAGAGCTCACTGTGTTGTTATTCTGGTTCCAACTGAAGCCCAGACTGGGCACCAGTATTGCTGCATTTTACATGGCTTGATTAAAAAAGAGGAGGTTCCTATTGACCGAATTCTCTCTTAGAAAATGGGCATGTTTCCCAGAGCAAATATGATACTTCTACACTAATCAGGATGGAGCCTTATCCTGCAATGGGACCTACATTTTGGTCTTTTCACCACATCATTGCTGTTTTCTAGTTGGACAAAAATAGATATAGAGTAAACCAACCCAAAAAGTCAATTACAGGGTTTTATAGTGATGTACTGTGAAAAATTTGGTCGTGTTTTTCATTATACAGAATGTTCTTTCCGAAGACATAAACAGAAAAGGCACATATGTTTGATTTTAAAAATAACTTTGCTTAGCTCTTTAAAATGCTAGAGACATTTTGGATACTTTCAAATGATCAGCATTATAATTATATGATAAAACTTCTGTCTAAAGGAAGATCTTGTTTATAATGTATTTTTAACCCATATTTAGTACAAAATGAATACTTTGAAATTTTTTTTCTGCAGCTCTGAAGATTTGATAATTTCATCTTTTTCATCTCTTTCTAGGAAGCAAATGTTAAGTTTATCATGCTACTTTGGAGGGAAGTAGTTGTTAATTTTCAAGTATTAATGTATAAAATATCAGAAATCCAAGCCATTTACTTCACTGAATATTTTAATACCATATCTGTTGCAAAATAGAATTACATTTTACTCATTCATAATTAATAGGTATCAAACCAAGAAACATCAGTATGAAGTAGTTAAAATAATTATAAATTAAACTAAATTCTTTTTAGTCAAAGTCACACACAACTTTGAAAAGAATGAATTAGAAAAAAACATTTTTAAAGATTGTTTTCCTCAAAAGGATACTTTAACCCTTTGCAATTTAAAATTCTTTTTTTTATTAATAGTCATTTATTAACTTTTGTTTTCTTCTAGTTATTCCCTATCCCACCCCTCTCTTTGTTAGAAACTATAGACACGAATGTGCTTACTCAGTTTCTTTGACAGATAGTCAACTTTCAGTTGTTCACTGACAGATTATGGGCATATGTGTATATAGTCATGCATATCTTGCTTCCAGTAAAAAAAAAAATATCACCTACTATATGCAAAACACTGTGCTATCTGGGGATGCATTGATAACATGCACAGCTCCTGGCTTCCCTTATTTGGAATGATTTTAGCCTTATAGAAATTTCCACTACTTGTGTCATACTTTGGTTTTCAAATATTGGGATAATGTGATCATTGTGTTTTTATCCTTAATTAAATGTGTAATATAGTTTGTGGCACAATGAGAACCAGAAAAGACTTTTAATAACAGAACACCTGAAAAGGAAAACAGTAAATTTTTCTTTAGTTTTCCTCTGAGATCTTAACTTCTCTCCTGATTTCTACTATAACCTGTCAAGTTCTTTAGCACTGACCTTTAAGCCATCATTTGGCAATTTCATACACCTTTTTATTTGCTATTTTTCTATGTACAATATAAAATCTGAGTTCAACTCTTGCTTGGATACTTACTAGCTATGAGGTCCTGGGCAAATTACTTAATCTCTCTTATCCTTTATTTCCTTATTGATGAAATGAGAGCAATAGCACATACTTTATAGGGTCTTTGTGAGGATCAAAGGAGATAATATGCAAAGTGCTTTGATAACTAATGCTTATACATGCTATCTATTAATAACTCATTGCTCTTAAAGTTGGATTATTTTGAATGAAAAGAAGCATTTCAACTTCAAGATTGGTAACTAATATATAAATTACAAACATCACTTGGGTTTTAAGTGCTATATTTACAAAAAAAATGTGTGGAGCACCCTTAAAGCCCGTTATTGTGTGACTCATGATAACTGAGCACATATTCAGTGACTTACAAAGTCATGATGTTTCTTGGCATATTTCTTGCACCTGTGTTTTACTATTCTGACTGCAGTCTCTCTATTTTGAACCAATAGTTTAGACTATTTCAGTAACCTATAAACCATCCAACTCGTAACTGTGCCTCTAGTTTCTTCTCTGCTGTTTTCTTCTTTCCAAATCTGTCTTATATACTGCTACCAGATGAATCTTCCTATAGCAACTCTTTGATATAGCAACTACCTACAGCTAAAGTTCACTTTTTTATCCTAATATTTAGAATCCTTTTTAGAAAGTACTTGAAAGAACATAGTACTTCTAGAATGTACTTTTAAGAATTGTAGAAATGTGAATAGTTATTATTGCTATTGTTATTGTATCCTGGCCTTGATTTTTAGTTTATCTTCCAGGCTTTCCCAGCCCCCATATCCTGTGCTCCATTCAAAGTGAAATTGTATGTTCATACATATAATTCACAAAAAATTCTTAGGTTGTCTGTGCCAATAGTCCGCTTTGTTTGGTAATTGAGAATTGACTGTCAGTTTATTATAAAACGTATTCTTAGCAACTACATCTATCTGGACACTGTGATTTTATTTGGGATTCTGTTGCCAATAGAAGGGATCAGATGATCTGTCTCCAAAGGTTCTTTTCGGCTCTCTATTTGTATTATTCTGTCAATGACAAGTAATCTTGAGTTCTCTATTCATATTATCAGGAACATTGCAAAATCTACAGTTTATGGCTATTTTAAATTTTTTTTTGTTTTTATTTTCTAAAAGCAGTTGGGGTTAAGTAACTTGTGCAAGATTACATGGCCAGTTATTTCTGGGTGCGGTGCTAAGTATCTGAGCCCAAATTTGATCCCCCAGGTCATCCCGACACTGGGGCTGGTGCTCTTACTCGCTGAGCCACCTGGCCGCCCCTTATGGCTATTTTTTAAAAGTGAATGGGAAAAGGAGTATTATAACTTTAATTCAATTTTTTAAATTCTGAATTTAAGTGCTAAAAAAAGTGGGCATTACTATGAGTCACTTTTCTATACCAAATGCATTTTCTGAATGTTTGTAATAAAAACTACTTTCAAGATTGTCCTACTTGTCTGTGCTTCCTGCTGACTCTATCTTTCACCTATGTGTATTTTTGAAAAATGTTTCAGTGATCCTTCTTTTTTTTCTGTTATTGCTTTTTATTTATAATGGGCATATCCCATTGCCCCTTTTAAAAGTAGAAGGAAAAATAAACCCTGGTATATAATACAATTATCCCTTCCACATTGCAGGGGTTTGGTGTACAGCACCCCTGCAATCTGGAAAATTGGCATAAAAGTTTTTGGCTCTCCCTTCATACCAGAAAAGAAGTCTGAATTATTATGGTATTAAAAGATAAAATATACTGATATTGTACAATACTATATGTATGTTATGTATTTTTTAGTTCCTAATTTTTTCATATATAATCTGCTGACCTTTGGTGTATCGTCTGCACCTTCTGCAAAACTCCCCCCAAATTCCCATTTGATGTCTTATGCTGATATATGATGACAATATATTGAAACTGTGATGGGGAAAGTCATGATGTGGAAGGGATAACTGTAATATAATAAATAATTGTAGTAAAGCAAAGCAAATCCACAGCATGAGCATGTCCAAAGATTTATGTCTTCTTTCATAACATGAGTCCTGTCATGGTAGCATTTTAAATGCTATATCTTATACAGACATTGTTAATTATTTCTTTTCTTTCTTTCTTTTCCTTCCTTCCTTCCTTCCTTGAGGGGGGAAATCAAGGTAGTTGGGGTTAAGTGACTTGCCCAAGGTCACATGGCTAGCAAGGATTAAGTGTTTGAGACCAAATTTGAATTCAGGTCCTCCTGACTCCAGGACCGGTGCTCTATTCACTGTGCCACCTAGTTGCCCCTTATTAGTTCTTGAATGAAAATTTTAAAGTCTTCCCAAGTTTTTTGATTTTATTGTTGTTGTTGTTGTAATTTCTTTTTTTTTCAGTGTTGTATTTTTTATTTATTTTTATTTTCAGATTCAGATTCTCTCCCTCTACCTCTTCCAGCACTCATTGAGAATGAAAGCAATACAGTACCCCTTATACATGTGGGGTCATGCGAAACATATTTCCATATTATCCTCATTGAAACAAAAAGCAAGCAAAATAAAGAAAGCAAAAAAAAAAGCTCCAATCTGCACTCAGAGTCCCATTGCTTCTATGTCTGGAGATGGATATAGTTTTTCATTATGAGTCCTTTGGAATTGTCAAGGATCATTGTATTCATCAGAGTAGTTAAGTCTTTCACAGCTGATTATTCTTACAAAATTACTTTTTCTCTGTACAAAGTTCTGGTTCTGTTCACTTCACTTTCTATCATATCATATATATCTTCTTAGGTTTTTCTGAGCGTATCCCCTTCACCATTTCTTACAGCATTTCTTACAATATTTCTACATTCTACAACATTTCTTACAATAGTGCATCATCACTATCATATACAACAGCTTGTTTGATCATTCCCCCTTTGATGGGCATCCTTTCAATTTCCAATTCTTTACCACTACAAAAAGAGGTGGTAGGGGCAGCTAGGTGGTGCAGTGAATAGAGCACTGGCCCTGGAGTCAGAAGGACCTGAGTTCAAATCCGGCCTCAGACATTTAACAAAAAACTAGCTGTGTGACCTTGGACTCTTAACCCCAAATGCCTTGCCTTCCCCCTCCAAAAAAAAAAAAAAGAGGCGGTATAAATATTTTTGCACCTATGATATGTTAAAATTGTATCCTGTTCTGGTTCCCCTGACCACTCACCACTCTTCTAGTTAGTATAGTACTGCTTAGTCAAAGAGTATGTCTGCACAGCTTTATAACTCTTTGGGCATCATTCAAGATTGCTCTTTAAGTAAGAACTGACCTAATCATTTTATTCATTATTCTTTATTTATTCATTAATTCTACTTCTATCTATAAGTCTTTTAGGTAATATTCTTATGATATCTCCCTTTAAATCTAGGTCATGTATCCATTTTAACTTTATCTTGGTGAATGGTATAAGATGTTGGTGTTGCACAATTTCTGCCAGACTGCTCTGCAGTTTTCCTAACATTTTTTTTTTTTTTACCAAATAGTGAATTCTTATTCCAAAAGCTTCAGTGACCATCTTCATTTATCCATAGGCATATTCAGTTGTGGAATCCCCTCCACCCTCCAATGTAAAACTTCCTTTCTTTCCTAATCCTTCCTCTTCATCCTATTCCATTAGGTTTTTCTCTTCCTAAAATCACAAAAGTCATGGCTCATCCTTGATTTGACCAGGCATATCACTTACTCTCTATTTCTCTACTCTCTTTCCCCATTCTTTTGTACTCTCCCATGTTGTAATGTAGAAACATTGACTCTTTTTAGCCAGGGTCTCACCAGATTCTGTCCATAATATGCCTGTCTGCTTCAAACTCCTACCACTACCAAATTTCTATCTTCTGTCTCTTTGTATGCATTTAGAAAGAAGTCTCTTACTGGTCTCTGGAGTTGCTCTGTTACTGTCCTTGCCCCTACATTTATTTATTCCTCTTGTATTTCTGTTGTTTAAATAATCTCTTTAGTTCTATTTTTCTTCAAAAATGTTTCACACTCTTCTTTATTATTGAACAACCATCTTTTGTTCTGAATGTCTTAGTTTAGATTTGTAGGTTAGGTCAACCTAGGATATGTTCTGACCTCCATTCCTCTTTGAAACACATTATTCCACTTCCTTTTTCTTCTGAGGGTAAGTGGGGTTAAGTGACTTGCCCAAGGCCACAACACTAGTTTTTGTATTGTGTCTGAGGTCAGATTTGAACTCAGGTCCTCCTGACTCCAGGGCCGGTGCTCTATTCACTGCACCTCCTACCCGCCCCCACATTTACGTTTAATGTCATTTTTCTTGTTTCTTGTCTTCTAGGTTGTCCTTCACTTCTGTTATATGTGTCTCCAGTCAGTTGTTCTCCCATGTTTCTGTGGTGAGGCTTGCTGTTGCAGGTTTTAATTTTTCTATTCCATTCATTGTTCTGTGCAGTTTCATAAATCTCAATTTTCATTCAAACCATTCAAGAACAATGTATTCTTGTCACATTAAATAGGGTCCTCTTTCTTGTCAAGTGTTGGATCTTTTTCCTTTATTTTGCAGTGTTTATTCATAGATAACTTGAATTCATTTACTAAATCTTTAGGTGATATTTATTTCTGCTCTTACTGTTTTTTCCTTTTGATTGATAAATTCATGTTCAAGGTCTTTGAGTTTTCTTTTTCCTGAAATCTTTAGTACTTTCAGTCTTTCTTTTCCCCTTTCTTTTCCTTTTCACTTACTTTCTGACTCCCTCTTCCCTGATAGTGATTTCCTTGTGGGTTGGGTTTCAGAGTGTCTTAGCCACCTACCACTTTGGTTAGTTCACAGTTTGCCAGCATAGGTCTCTGTCTCAATTGATTTTGGAATGGTCTGTTGTGACCACAAGTGAATGCTAAACTCTGACCTTCAGGCTTTGTGGAGTGCTCCACAGCTTCTCCCTTCACCCCCCCCCCCCCCCCACTGTATTTTGTTCTGCTCTGGTGACCTTTTCTCCTCCCTTTGTTCCTCAGTTCTCTGGGATAGTTCTAGTAGTTCAGGGTCTGATTTCCCTGGCACTGGTACTTCTGGGCTGCCCAAAGAGAGAGGAAAAAAATCTGACAAAGCATCTAAAACCTTTCTCTAAAAATAAAAAAGTTTTTAACTATTTGTAGCAGTTGTGAAATTTTCCACAAACCTTTTGTTTAAAATAAAATAAGTTCCTACTCTATGCCAGATACTTTGCCAGGCAGTGGGAATACAAAAAAGGGCAAAACACAGTCCTTGTCCTACAGGGGCTCACAATCCAGTGGTGGAGACAACACACAAATGACTACAAACAAATAAGCTATATGCAGGATAACTAGGAAATAATCAACAGAGAGAAGAGTTACTAGAAATAAGAGGGATTGAGAAAGTCTTCCTAAAGATGAGATTTTATCTGGTATTTTATTTTATTTTTTTGGGGGGGGGTGTAGATTTATTTTTTTTTATTTAAAACACATTTTTTTCAAATGCTTTATTAACTTCTGATTTACATCATTCGTTTCCGCCAGATTTTGAGTTACCAATTTTCTCCCTGTTTTCTCCCTACCCACTGCCCCAAAACGGCAGTCCCACAGGATACACCCTCCTTCAATCTGCTCTCTCCCATATTTTCTGCCATACCCCTTTCGACTTTTCCAGTGGATCTCTATGCCCCAGTGCCTATATATCTTATTTCCCAATTACATGTTAAATAGTATTAATAATAGTATATATATATATACATACACACACATATATATATATACATATACATACATATATATATATATATATTAGAATATTTGATTTTAAAACTTTGAATTCCAGATTCATTCCCTTCCTCCCTTGTCACCCACCCTTACTGGGAAGATAAACAGTTCAGTATAGGCTATACATGTGTGGCTAATGCAAAACAATAACATAGTAGATATATTGTAAAAGACTGACTGTATTTCCCTCCCTCCTATCCCACCTCCCACTTGTTCTATTCTCTACTTTGATCCCGTCCCTTTTCTTTCTTTTTTTTTTTTAAGCAATCAGGGTTAAGTAACTTGCTCAAGGTTACACGGCCAGTTATTTCTGGGTGTGGTGCTGAGTGTCCGAGCCCGGGATTCGATCTCCAGGTCGTCCCAACACTGGAGCCGATGCTCTTACTCGCTGAGCCACCTGGCCGCCCCATGATCCCGTCCCTTTTCAAAAGTGGGTGCTTCCAATTTCCCTCCCCCTCAGCCTACTCTCCCTTCTATCTTCCCCCCTCTCATCCCCTTTCCCCCTACTGTCCTGGAGGGTGAGATACCCTATTTAGTGTGTATTTCATTCCCTCCTCAAGCCAAATTCAATGGGAATAAGGTTGACCCATTCCATTTTCACTTCCTATTCTTCCCCTCCATTGTAACCATTTTCCCTTGCCTCTTCTATATGAGATAGTTTACCCCAATCTGTCTCTCCCTATCTCCTATCATTATGCTCCTCTCTCACATCTTAATTTCACCTTTTAAGTATCATCCCTTCCTGTTAAATTGGTCCTGTGCCCTCTATGTATACCTGTAAACATATGTACACACATTCATATATGTATTCATATGCCCATGTACCCTCATATATATATTTCTATTCCCTTCAACTATTTTCATATTGAGAAAAGTTTGATCAGTTACAATTATCATTTTTCCATGTAGGAATGTTAATAGTTCGACTTTGATAAGTTCCTTATGATTTCTTTTCCCTGTTTACCTTCTCATGCTTCTCTTGCTTCTTGTATCTGAATGTCAGATTTTCTATTCAACTCTGGTTTTTTTCATCAAAAATGCTTGAAAGTCCTCTATTCCACTGAATGACTGTATTTTCCCCTGAAACATGATACTCAGTTTTTCTGGGTAGGTGACTCTTGGTTTTAATCTCAGCTCCTTTGCCCTCCAGAATATCATATTCCAAGCCCTTTGATCCCTCAGTGTAGAAGCTGCCAGATCCTGGGTTATCCTGATTGTGTTTCCACAATATTCAAATTGTTTCTTTGTGGCTGATTGTAATATTATCTCCTTAATCTGGGAATTCTTGAACCTGGCTATAATATTCCTAGTTTTCTTTTTGGGATCTTTTTCAGGAGGTGATCGGTGGATTCTTTCAACCTCTGTTTTACCCTCTGGTTCTAAAACATCAGGGCAGTTTTCTTTGAGAGTTTTCTGGAGGATGATTTCTAGGTTCTTACTTTGATCATGGCTTTCAGGTAGTCCAATAATTTTTAAATGATCTCTCCTGGATCTATTTTCCAGGTCAGTGGTTTTTCCCATGAGATATTTCACATTGCCTTCTATTCTTTCATTTGTTTGGATCTGTTTAACAGCATCTTGAAAAAGTCATTAGCTTCCATTTGCTCCAGTCTAATTCTGAAGGAATGATTCTCCACAGTGAGCTTTTGAGATTCTTTTTCCATCTGGCAAATTCGGCTTTTTAAGGCATTCTTCTCCTCATTGCCTTTTTGAGCCTGTTTTGCCAGTTTAGTTAGTCTGTTTTTTAAGGTGTGATTTTCCTCAGTCAGACTATTGACTCTCATTTTGTAATTTTCTTGCATTGTTCTCATTTCTCTTCCCAATTTTTCCTCCACTTTTCTTATCTTCTTCTTAAGGTCCTCTATGGCCTGTAAACAACTCGTATTTTCCTTTGAAGCTTTTGGTACAGGAGTTCTGACTTCACTGTCTTCCTCCTGTTCCATGCTTTGCTCCTTTTTGTCCCCAGAATAGGAGTCTAATGTTGGAATCTTCTGTCTGTTTTGTTTCCTTTGCCTGGTCATGTTGCCCCTCAGTCACTTGACCCCCAGGCTTTTTGCCACAGTGGGACTCTGCCACCAGACAGGGGAGCTTTCGTCCCAAACGCTGGGGTCTTCTCAGCTGCCAGAGATATTAGATGGGTACCCTCTCTGAGGTCTCCACATACTCTGGCAAGCTGGACACATACCCCAGGACCTCCACCCTGGACTGCAATCCAGATCCAAGAAGGTTAAAGCAAGAGCGATTAGCCCTCAGACTGGTGCTTGGTCCCCCTGCACTCTGCAGGCCAGGAGCTGAAGCTGCCATGTGGCGCTGGCTGGCTGTGCTGGTGTCTCAGTGACTTCTCGCCACGGGGGGCAAAAGCCATGTATTCCCACTTACTGGGTCCTAAAGTCCAGACTGCACTGACCTCTCACTTTGTCCTTCGAATAGCTATGTGTTGATAATTCTGGAAATAGCCACAGCTGCTGCTGATCTGGTCAGTCCCGCCCTGTGGCTAAAGCCTGGGGCTTGGGGCTGGGCTCTGTTCTCAGAGCACTGTGCTGGCCAATTCCTGACGCCCTACTGGGCTGTCTTCAGCAGGAGGTTAGCTTCTCTGTGTCATTTTGTGGGTTCCGCAGCTCCAAAGTTTGTTCAGAGTCCCCTTTTTACGTGGATTGGGGCAGATGGAAGCCGGAGATGCTTGTAGGTCCTGCTTCTACTCCGCCATTTTGACACCCCTCCCCCCCCCCCCCCCCCC
>NW_027187316.1:5960599-5992518 GCF_028583685.1 Petaurus breviceps papuanus
CCCCCCAGTGCTATCTGTTGTTGTTTTTAAAGCAATTGGAGTTAAATAACTTGCCCAAGGTTACATGGCCAATTTTTTTTTGTGTGTGGGTGTTAAGTATCTGAGGCTGGAACCAATCCCTAGTCTTCCCAACTCCGGGCCGGCACTCTTACTCACTGCACCACCTAGCTGACCCCTGTTTACATTTTGTTAATGGGGTGTATTAGACTTCTTGTCAGCAGTTAGTTTATTGTACTCTGGAATCATGTTTGAAATCAGTTTCTTTAGGAATCTGAAAACTAACCTTAGTAGCCACCTCATTTTCTGAATTTACTTTCTTGAAAAGCCATTGTCCCTCACAGAGATTTTTCAGTAATTTGGAAGCTTTAATTTGTTTTTATTGGTGTTCAATTTGCTTAAGTAAGAATGTTTTGATTCGTAATGGCAATGAAGATTGTATTCCTTTGGAACAGAGATTAATTCTCAGCACAATATTTTGTCTCTCATGTAAGTAAACAAGTATCAGTTTGTCCACTCTGGATTAAACACTCTATGTTCTGATTTGATCTTCCATTTCTTTTTATCACCCATTTTACAGTCACCCCAAAAAGGTTAATGTTAGAACCAAAATAATTTCTGTAGCAACTGATCACATACAAAAAAATACTGAACTAAGTGTCTGACCTTGGAGACTGCTAGACATTCATTTAACTTGGAGGATGGCTGTGTAGTGAGGGGCAGAAGAAGCCCTAGTGTTGTTGCCACTCATCATGTAGTGGGCATCAGCTATTTTGACGTGTGGCTGCACTCATTTTGTCCCTGTTTTACTCCAGTAACAACTGAAAACTGTGAAAAGATACTATTCACACTCCTCTAAGACTAGACAGATTGACGATGGTTGATTGCTGGGGATCATGTGACAAAAAGGAGAGTGTGCACAGTGTCAACCCACCCACCAAGTTACATGATGGACACAATAATGACTAATGAAAGGCAAGATAAACGGGGCCTGGACAAAGCACTTGTTACACCTTTACTTTCTTTTACATGCTCTCTTCATTTTTCACAGACCACCCGAAATCTTTCGGCAGGTTTTAAGCAGCCCAGGGCCGTGTGTTGTGCAGGCCTGGTGTAAGGTGTAATTAGACTAGAAATGAGAAGGCTAGGTTATGAAGGACCTCTAATGCCCAAACATATTTAATCCTGGAGACTATAGAGAAGGGAAGTAATGTTTAATGATGGTGGAAAGATAGATTGGGCCCAGATTTTGAAGGATTTTAAAAACTCAAAAGCTGTTTACATTTTCCTTTCAAGGCGATAGGGAACCACTAGAGTTTATTGAGTAGGGTAGTGCCATAGTCCGATCTGCACTAAAGGAAAATCACTTTGGCAGCTGTTTGGAAGATGGACTGAAATGGGGAGGGACTTGAGATAGGGAGACCAAATTGGAAGCAGTGGCAAAAATCTAGGTGGTGTGTGAAGTAATGGTAACTGTGTGAATAATGAGTAGGGTTCTGATAGGAGTAGTGTTCCTAAGAGGTGAATTTGAGAAGACTTGATTACTTGTTCTATATGTAGGATAAGAAGAATGAGAAATTGAGGATAAGAATTAGGTTGCAAATTTGTTAGAGTGGAAGGATGTCAGTGCCTTTGATAGAAATAGGGAAGTTTTGTAAGGGTAGAAGGTTTGGGGGAAGATAAAGATTTTAGTTTTTTATATAGTAAGATAACTGGCCTAGTAGTTTAGGCAAGAGGTCATAGTGGTGGTACATGTATGAGTAATAAAAATGGGTGAGATGTAAGAGATCCTGTGTTTCTACATAATAAGAGTTGACAACTGATTAGCTTTGTGGAATTAGGGAAAAAGAGGAGTTCAGCTCATACTAGGAAGGAATTCACAGTGGAACAAATTCACCAATTTATTAAGTTATATTTGTATGAGAAAGTAAGAAGTTGAAGATAGTGCTGAGGTTGCAAACCTTGAAGACTTAAGGAACCTGTGACCCTAATTCAGAGGTGGTGCCTATGACAAAAATAGAGAAGTTTGAAAAATTGGCGAGTATTGGGAGCAAGATAAGTTCTGTTTTGAACATATTGGATTTAAGATACCTAAAGGCATCCAGTTTGAATTGTTCAGTGGGTAATGGGTGTTGTAGGATTGCAGCTCTTAGGAGTGATTACATATAAAGATCTTTGAGACACTGATAAGATCAAAAAGAGAGAGAGCATAGAGGGAGAAAAAGAGAGGGTCCATCACAGAACCATGGCAAGCCCAACCCACATTTAGAGGGAAAATGATATAAATGAAAAGTCAGCAAAGGAAACTGAAGAGAGTAGTCAGATGGGTTCAAGGGAAAATAATAGAGAATGAAACCTCAGATAAAACAGAAAGCACAGAAAGAGCATTGAGCAGCCCTGGTGAAGTTCAGAAGGGTAGGAGCTGAGGAAAAGAGCATCACATGTAGTTACTAATAAATCACTGGTAACTTTATAGATCAGTTTTTAGTTAGAATGGTGATGTTGGAAGCCATTTTTAAAAATGTCTTGGAGGTAGGAAGGGGAGAGGACATAAAACAGCAAGGATAGACTCTTTTGGGCAGCTAGATGAGGTCCTGGAGTCAGGAGGACCTGAGTTCAAATTCGGCCTCAGATACATGACACAACTAGCTGTGAGACCTTGGGTATGTCACTTAACCCCAATTACCGTGCTTTCCCCCCTCTAAAAAAAGGAAAAGAATAGACTTCCTCCCCCTACCTCCCACCTTTAATTGAGAAAGGAAGGAGGGATATAAGGTAATAGCAGTAGCATGAAGGACTGGTAGGGGCTAATGTAGGCTAAGGATTTCCCTCCAAATATTTTGTGTATATATTTATTTGCATCTTATTTTCCTCCTTAGAATATATTCCTCTTGAGGACAGGGACTTATTTGTCTTTCTTCATAATCACCAGTGGTTAGCACACTGTCTGCCTCATAATAAGTATTTAGTAACTGGTTTTTAACTAACTGAAGATTTGAGGGGAGAGAAAAGGAAGGATTAGGGGCAACCCACTGAAAAAGATAGGAAGAAATGATATGAAGAGAACCTATAGTGGTGTTGGGGCAAGGACAAGGGCCACATCGTCAGAGACGATAGGAGAGCAAGGACAAGTTGGGACAGATGTCAAGGAGGTGTTTTGAAGAAGAGAACTTGAAAAGGGGGCTTCAGTTTTCTCAGGGAAATAAGGAATTAGGTTTTTAGTTGATAGATTGAAGTTGTAGGAGGTTAGGGAGACTTGAGAAGAGAAAGTTCAGAATAGTTTATTTGGGGAATGAGATGGGAAGTTAATTACAGAAGAATAAAGAATTATCTTTTTGCAGGACAGGCCCAATTGCAGTCTTATAACAAATTTGTAGTATACCCAGTTGGCATGATCATCTTCCAGCCTTATTTAGCAGTTTGTAGTAGGAGCTGAAGAGTGGGGTGGTGAAAGTAATCCTGGATTGGAATTTGACAAGGGATGAGCAATGATAGTATAAAAAGTGTAAGTGAGAGGTTCAATAGAAGGGTAGAAGACATTGTGTAGTTGTATTGCTTAACTGTATGGTTACGATTTGAGAGTAAGGTGAAGCCAGAGCATGTGCAGTAGACTGAGAAAGTACTGAATAATGGGGGATTGGGGATCTCATTGAAGGCAGAGAATCCAGATGGGTAAAACAAGGAGAAATACAATGATAGAAGTTTATGGTCAACTAAAGGATTTTTGAAGAAGGAAGTCAGTGCTTGAAAACATGACTATCCCTGTGTGTGACTGACTTGGGATGGAGGAATATATTTTGGTATTCAAATAGATTCAGGAAACTAGGTTGTTAGCATGTTTGAGGGTGAAGGCTCCTCGCTTAAGGGCAAAATGTGAGAAGTTGTTATTTAGTCATTTTTTGGTCATGTCTGACTCTTCATGACTCCATTTAGGTCAGAGATACTGGAGTGGTTTGCCATTTCCTTCTCCAGCTCATTTTACGGATGAGCAAACTGAGTCACAGAGGTTTAAGTGACTTGCTCAGGGTCACATAACTAATAAGTGTCTGAGGCCATTAAATGAAATCAGGTACTCCTGACTATAGTTCTGGTGCTCTATCTAATTGAATCACCTACCTGCCTCAACTGTGAAAAGTAGACAGAGTTATGGAGGTACCAAACTCTTTGAAAAAGGAAGAATGATCTATGCTTAGTACACATCATGGAAACAGTGAATAGGACAGACTTTGAGAGATAGTGGAGGATAGAAAAGCCTGGCGTGATATGGTCCATGGGGTCATGAAGACAATTGAATGACTGAACAACAAACAGCAACAAAAACTCCAAGGCCCACAGTCTCTTCACTGTACTACTTAGCTATAGAAGAGGAAGAAGATATCTAGAATAAAGGGAAGTTTTTTTCCTGCATAAACTAATGGGACTTTTAGAGGGCAAAGTGGAATGAGTAAACAGTTAGAGTGGAACGCAGTAGAACAGTCTGTCAAAGACAAAAAAGGTAAACAATCTTCTTGTTATAAAATTTCTTTGTATAAATAATATCATAACAGCTAAATGGGAGGAAAACATATAAAAATGGGAAGATTTAATAATGCCTTTGCATTATTAAACTTATTTGATAAAATATAAATCCCTAGCAGACAGATAAGTGGTCAAAGGATATGTATGAATGTAAAAGTTATGAAAAGAAGAAATTCAAGCTTTTAACAACCACATGAAAATTGCTCCAGATTATTAATAAGATTTTTAAAACAACTGAGACTCTACCTTATACCCATCATTTGGTAAAAATGTAAAAAAAAAAAAAAAGAAAGGAAAATGACAATTGTGGGAGTGACTTTCAGAAGTTTAATGCGATGTTCATTGAACTCTGACTTGGTCCAACTTTATAGAAAAACAATTTCAAACCTAACTCCAGAATCATTAAATTCTTTGTACCCTTTGGCTCAGTGATACTATTAATTGGACCAGATCTCTAAGAGTTCAAAGAAAGAGGAAAAGGAACCATATGTACAAAAATATTCATAGTAACACTTTATGTTGTAGCAAACCATTGGAAATAAAAAGATTGCCCGTCAATTAGGGAATGACTAAGCAAGGTATAATATATGAGTGCAGTGGAATATTATTGTGTGGTTTGTCCTTTGTTCTGGAAGAGGACCATGACATCAGAAAGATAATGCCATGACTTTCAAGTAAATTGGATTTAAGTCTGGGAGGGTGCAAAGCCACCAGCCTCACTTTCTCCTCCAGAGCCATCTGGGTCTAATGGCCAGATATAGATCAAGATGACTGGAGATAGCCAGGGATGTAGTGGGAATCCTTGGCCTTTTTAAGGTAAGGTCTTTCCAAGTTCTCACTTTGACTGGGGCAATGCCCATTTAGTGATTAGGGCAGTTTAAGGAGAGAGCCAAGGGATGACCCCTTTATTAAAAAAAAAAAAAAAGCAAAATGGGAGGGGAAGACCTTCTGGGTTCCTGGCCAAAAGAGAAATAATTACTATTTACATTCACTCTGAGCCATCATCAAGGCCCAAACGGTAACCATAGGTGATTCTTGGGTAGGTGCTTATTGTTGGCCAATCAATGATGAATGTAGAGACATTAACACTAGTAAGTACTGGTTCCATATAACATGAGATGCCTTAATACCCTGAGAAAACTTCCCCTGAAGACCAAAGCCCTAGGGATGTGATATCTCAAAACTAATTTCTCAATGATCAGCAAACTCCTACTTATTCATAACCTCTTCCATTACAGGGATTTTGAACTGGCATCATAATTCAAACCCTGTTCTCCATCCCCTAAGTCCTAACATTCCCACAATGTCCCACTCTAAAGCTACCTGCCCCCTGCCACTAAGCTCTCTAAAATATCTGCTCCATAGAGAACAAACTTAATTTCACCTTAAATGGTAAACTTTCCAATTACAATAAAAGTTATCACCATCCTTCTAGTATAGTTCTCATCCTCGATTCTTTGTTCTCACTTAACCCACTATAGCCCATGTGTTGACAAGTACTGTAGACTTTACCTTCATAACATCTCCCTTTACACCTTTTTCTCTTCCCTTATACCATCAACACCTTGGTTTGGACTCATCCTCACACCTAGATTATTCCAATAGCTTTCTGACTGTCTCCTTACCTAACTTTCTCCCTATATTAGTCCTTCTTTCTTTCAGCTGATCTTCCTAAGGTCTGACTGTTGAGGTTTAGGGGTGCTGAGACCCCAAAACAGCAACATGTGGGTCCTGCCTGAATGAATTCCACCCAAGCCTTCTTTCATCCAAAGACAAGGTTTATTAGAACACTGGTCAAGGGGGGAGGCATGATTCTTAAAATCTGTCAGACCCTTAAGGAATCTGAGCATTTGTATCCCTAATGCAAAGGGACCAGACTGAACCAGAGCACCTTAATGTAAACAAGATAGGTCTTAAATACAGAAAGACTGTGGAAAGGATCTAGGGAGTGACCATGTAATCTAGGGTAAGTGAAGGAGAGGTCTAGTGGGGATCTTGATGGGAATGGCCAATAGTCTGGGGTGAACTGGAGGTCAAAATCCTGGACCTGGAGAATGGGATCTAGATAGGCTCAAGGGTGGGAGGTAGTTTGGGCAATCTGGGGGTAACGGACAGTGGAGGGCTGGACAACAGAGAATTGGGAGATTAGGTTTAGGCTACAATGAAAGGCCAGTTGAGAGGATTACTGGGATGCCTCAGGGGAACACTGGAGACTTGACAATTTGAGAAAATTCCAGGAGAGTTCATAGGGGTTTTCCAGAGCCTATATCCTATCATGACCATGTGACCACCTCCCCACTCAATTCCCTATAACATGTAAAATCAAATATAAAATCCATTCTCATTCAAAGCCCTTCATAATCTGCTCCTCCCTCTAACTTCTCCAGTCTTCTTAAACCTTAATCAGTTCTACATACTCTGTAATCCAGTGATGGAGGCCCCCTTTCTATACCTCCCACAGAACACTCTTATCTCCTGACTCCAAGCATATGGCAGGTACTCATGCAGAGGTCAGAAGAAGTGATGCAGAACACTGTCAAGACTTCTGAAGAACTTTAGAATTGATTGTGGGACATGGGAGACACTGGCATAGGACTATCTAGTGTGGTGTGCCTGCACCAAAGTAGACATGGGGCTCTATGAGCAAAGCAGAATTGCAGTAGTTCAGAAGCAACATGAGAGGCACAAATTTAGAGCCATCTCCACTCCAAATGTTCATGTGGATTATTTGTGCCCAACCTGTGGTAGAGCCTTCTAAACTCTTATTCTGATTAGTCACAGTTGGTCACACTGTACCTTGACCCCAATAACAACCAACCAACTACCTTCTTGGCATTGGGTTAAGCCCTGGGAAGACAAAGGAAAGCAAAAGACAATCTCTTCTCTGAAAGAATTCATAGTTTGGTGGAGGAGACATCATGCAAGTAACTGTAGAAACATGTTATATACTAGATAAATTGGAAATCATCACTAGTGGGAAGGTTCTCGTTTTAAGTGGGATCCAGAAAAGCTTGTTGTTGGTGAGATTTTAGCTAGGACTTGAAGGAAGCCAGGAAAGCTAGAAGGCAGACCTAACAAGGGAAGAATATTATTGAGTCATACAATGAAAGGATCGATTCAGTGTAGCCTGGGAAGACTTAAATGAGTAGAAAGTAATTAGAATCAGGAAAACAATCTATATGACTATTATATTGTTAAAACAACTTTGAAAGATTTAGCTTTGATCAATGAATACAGTGAATAATCATGACTCTGGATATCAAATAATGAATCATACTTATTACCTCTTATCAGAGACATGCTGGACAAGAGGCCTAGAAAAAATTAGTTTCTTGACTATAATTAATATTATAAGGAGGCCGTTTCTTTTAGGATGAGAATTATTTGTACATGGAGTAAAAATGGTTATGCCAAAAGAAACAAAAAATAGAGCATTAATGAAAATTTTTTAAAAACAGAAGACAACAGAATGAAGTTCAGAAGGAGACATAGGTGGGACAGTATTGGAATTACAGTGTGAAATTAGAGCTCTATAAAAACTATAAAATTATTATAAAAAACAAACTCTGCATAATTGTGATTCATTGATTCATATGCTGTTTTTTCCCTTTTCTTTGTATATAAGAATGATAATGTTTGTTGATGTGAAATGTCCAAATAGGCAATTGGCGATGCAAGACTGGAGCTCAGGAGAGACTGGGGCTGGATATATAGATCTGGAAAACATCAGTAGATAGAGAATAGTTAAATCTATGAGAACTTATAAAATATCTGTGGGATTTCACACTGGGTATCTTGGAGACATCTCAAACTCAACATGTCAAAAGTGAAACTATCTTTTCCCACAAACTCTTTTCTCTTGTATACTTTTCCACTTCTGCTGATGGTACTAGTATGCGTCTAGTCTCCCAGGTTCATCACTGAAATGTCTCTTTGATCCCTCCTTCTCTCACCCCACATTTCTAGTCAGTTGCCACATCTTGCCATTTATACTTCCACAACATCTTTTGCAACAGTCCTCTTCTCTTCATTCACACAGCTACCATTCTGGTACACATCATCCAAACCTCTCACTTAGATCATTACAACAACAATTTCTTAACTGCTCTCCCTACTTGGAGGCTGGCCTTGATCCCGTCCAGTGTATGTCCAAAATGTTTTTACTTAAACGAACATCTGACCATGTCACTTTCCTACTCAGTAAACTTCAGTGGCTTCTTATTGTTTCTAGGATCAAATATCAACTCCTTTGTCTTTTAAAGTCCTTTACAATCTGATTCTAACCTATTTTTCCAGTCTCAATAGACTGTTACTCTCCCTCCCACAGCCTGTGATCCAGCTAGACTTGACTTCTCATACTCTCTTTTTTTCCTGTTACCATGCCTTTCTACTTGCTGTTCCACATATCAGGAATGTGTTTCCTTCTTCCCTCTGGCTCAGAGAATCCCTTTCTTCCTCTCTTAAGTGAAAACTCATGCACTAGTTTCTCCATTACGACCTTCCTGATTCCTCTAACCAGGGCCTTCCTTCCCAAAACTATTTTGTATTTAATGGCTTTTTTATACTTAGGTATTTTTTTCCTTTTATATTTATGTCGTGTATATTTTTATAGGGCCATATAGTTCCAATGCAATATTTACAGCGACCACGATCATGATAGAGACTGTGACTATAAGTATCGCATGACTTTCGATCACCAGATACACCAGATTCTCCATATAGAGGATAGAACCGAAGCATTTATTTAGACACTAGAAAACCCAATCCCCAAACCAGTGAGCCGATTCCATCACAGTACCAAAGACATTCAGAAGCTATAATAACACTGAGAGCCACAGCATCCTTCAGCCTTCCCATAAACCAATACGAGATCAATATTTACTCACAAACTTCTCTATCTCCTTAAGGAGCATCCTCTCTCCCCCACTGTCTGGCTAGCTCTGACCAGCTTCCGTGGGCCCTACTTCCCTTCAGCAAACTCCTCCCACCACAGGTTTCATGTGACCACATTCAGCCTATCAGAGGGCAGAGTTTACTTTCAAAGCAGGGAAAGTCTTCAAATTGCCCCCTAGGTCTATTAAGGGGCAGGGAAGATCTTCAAATCCCCATTCCCATGACAAGCCACTAGGGAGTGCAGTGGATAAAATGCCACACTCAAGTCAGGAAAGCTCTTCCTGGAGTTCAAATCTGGCCTCCTGACACTTGCTAATTGTGTGACTCTGGGAAAGTCACTTAATCCTGTTTATCTCAGTTTCTTTATATGAAGAATCAGACATGACTGAAACAACTGAACAGCAAACTGACAGTCTTTTTCTGTGTATTTACTTTAAGTAAACTTCTTAGTCAGGATTGTTTCATTATTTGTGCTTTTGTCCCTATGTTTTAGCACAATGCCTGGCATGTAGGGGGACTTAATAAATACTTGCTGATTGATTTCTCCAGACCTGTTGGTTGCTCTTGATAACACTAAGTAATAGTTTACATTTTTCTGGGGCTTTAAAGTTTAGAAAGGCCTTTACATAAATTATACTATAAATATAGAGCTGAAACAGACCCAAGATGTCATATAATCCAAACCCCTTAGTTTTCAAATGAGAAAACTAAGAGAGGATAAGTTGTTTCCCCAAATTCACACAAGTCAGGTGGCAGACCTGGGAGTCATCAAACCTGTATTGTCATTGGATCTTGGCTCAAGAGTGTGTGTGGGGGGGGAGAGACTATCTAGCTATCTAGCACTGTCCCCTCGTTTTATATACAGGAAAAGTGAGAGTTTAAGTGACTTGTCTGTGATCACGCAGGCAATGGAGCTGGAATTCAACCTCACATCTTCTTACTCTGAATCTGTGCTCCTTCCATTGAACCATGATGCTTCTCCTAAACTGATCCTTATTGACTTATGGCTTATTTCATTCCGATCAAGTGAGGGATGGAGATAATACATTTCCTAGGGAAAGGGGTATATTCATACTAACAGTAAATAAATACTTATGCTTTGTGTTCCTGATATAAAATATGATACATTTTAAAATGATTATGATATACTGATAAGATGCACATGAAGGTTAAATTAAATCAACAAACGTTTAATACGTACCTACTATGTGACAGACATTGTCCTAAGCTCTGAATAGACTATTTTAAAATATATAGAGAGAGCTACGTGTGTATGTATATATGTATATATTCTTATATATGTATGTACATATATAGATACATAGATGTCTCTCTTTATATATGTAATGTGTATGTATATAAATATGTATATACCTTTCTTCCATCAGAAAAAAATGAGAAGACAAAAGGATATTTAGATTTGTAATTTACAAGCCTTACCTAGTATACTTATTTTTTTCCAGATGTATGTTTTTATGTAGTTTTCCACTTTTTGTTTTGTATGCTTTTTGTTGAAAGGTTCATGAAAGTTGAGGTATTTTCTTGTTTTGTGCTGTTACCTCCCCCCACTCAAATCTGTAGCTCCAAATGATCCACAGAAGATAGTAGATTATGAAATAAATCAACAGTCATTTATTAAGTACCTGAAATATACTAGTAGCTAGGAATACAAATAGCAGAACAACTCTTGCTCTCAAGGAGCATCTGTCTTAAGTGGTGAATATAATGTAATTATATGATCATAGAGAAATGCTTTTATAAAAATTTACTAGTAACTCATGTGAGAAATGTGGCAGTGTATATTACATGTATTCTACTTGTCTGGTTTCATTGATAAGCAACAAATATAGCATAAGTGATAGAGCTTGATGGCTGTTATGTGTCTACTTGCTCTTTGGACCTATAATGAACATATTTATATTTAATAGAGTAATCTATATGAACTGTAAAAAAATGTCAATCTTACAGAAGGGGTTTGAACAGTAATTTTCTTCTACCCCTACTACCCTTATATCTCCTTTTTCTTCTTTATAACATTCTAATTATCTCACCCTCTTCCTCCTATTCTTTACTCTGCTCCCTCTTCTACCCCTGTAGTCTTCTGCTTCCTTCTCCTCCTCTCCCTCTCCTTATCCATTCTCACCCCTCCCTTTCCCTTTACCAAATCTATGATTCTTTGAATCTAACCTGAATTCCTTCAGGAAGAGTCCATACCATATAGACCCAGTGGGACCACTTTTACCACTTTTAATTTTATATTAACTTAACTGTATACAATTTATTTCCTCCTATAGAGCCCCAGCTCCTTAAGGTTAGAGACTGTCCTTTTTTGTCTGTGTATCCCTTGTGCCAAGCCCATTTAAATTACATTACATATAGCAATAGTAATAATAATGATATCTAGCACATATATAGCACTTCAAAGTTTGCAAATGAACTGTAAAAATACTAAATTTTATACTCACAACAAACTTTGGAGAGAGTTATTGTTATCTCCATTTTATAGAAGAGAAGACTGAGTGACAGAGAGATTAAATGACTTACCTGGGTTTACTTAGTGTTGGATTTTAACTTAGAGCACTTCCAGATTAGAGGTTCAGTGCTGTATACACTGTGCTACCTTGCTGCATATATATAGTAGACATTTAATGAATAGATTTTGAATGAACTGATGAGTGAATGAAGGCACTATTATTACAGAACCCTAAGCAGTTTTCATAAGTTTGATCTTCTTGGAAAAGGTTCTTGTTTCTTAATTTATTTTTCTCCAAGTTTTATTTATTTACTTTTAGTTTACAACATTCAGTTCCACAAGCTTTTAAGTTCCACATTTTATCCTGCTCCCCTCTCCCCATCATGGCGGCATGCAATCTGATATAGGTTCTACAAACACCTTCACATTAAACATTAGTCAAGTTTTATAGAAGGATTATAACCAATGAAATAAACGAGAAAGAAACAAAAAAGAGAGAGCAAGTAGTTTGCTTCAAATCTGCATTCATACTCTGTAAATCTTTTGGTGGATGTGGATAGCCTTTTCCATCATGAGTCTTTTGGAGTAGTGTTACAACCTTGCATTGCTGAGATGAGCCCAGTCTATCAAAGTCAGTCATGTGTCTGTAATTGTGTACAATGTTCTCCTGGTTCTTGTCCTCTCACTCAACATCAGTTTATATGAGACTCTCCAAGTAATTATGAAGTCCATCTGCTTCTCAGTTCTTATAGCACAATAGTATTCCATTGCATTCATATACCACAACTTCTTTAGCCATTCCCCAATTGATGGACATTCCCTTGATTTCTAATGCTTTGCTACCACAAAAAGAGGTCCTATAAATATTTCTGTACATAAGGGTCTTGGAAAAGGTTCTTCTTTTATAATAAATGAAGCAGGGCATTTTAAAGAAACATCCAAAATATAGACATTGCTGCATATATAATGTTTTACCTTTTTAAACTGAAAGTATTAGAGTTCACATGAAATGATTATAAAATAAATTATTATAGTTGAGTATTTACCTAGTCTTTGACATTTTCTCCTAAATAAAATCTATTGTTATGCTGTTAATTTACTCAACTTTATTATTCCTTCAACTACCTTTATCCATTTGTGAAATGAGGATAATATCTAGAAATAGAATTTTTTGAAATTCTTTAAAAATGATATATACAACACAAAATATCAGTGCTAAATTTTTTGAGTAGTAAACTGTATGTGTGTGGTGGCAGAACCACATAGCAGGAAACGTTCTTTAACTGTGCCATAGTTTATTCTGCACACACCATAAAGTACTGTGGATCTGTTAATAATCCCATTGAGAGAATTTCAGGCTAGTTAGGGGGAGTGCTTACATATGGGTAATGACAGCAACTTCAAGCGGTCTATACAATGTATATAGAAGAGCCATAGAAATAGCTTATGGCTAGAATAGTGTGAACTCATTTTAATATTAGTAGATTTTGTATTTTATATAGGTATGTGGATATGTGTGTATTACATATTATTTCAGTACATATTTGAAGCTATATTTCCAAGCTTCCTATATTGAACCTTTGTACTTTTACCAAATGTTTTCCAGTGTCTTTGAGGGTGGGGCTGTTGATATTAAGCTATTAATCTTATGCATAAATACACATATGTAACATATACTTATGTGCATATATTGAAACAATTTTTCATTGAAATTCAGTGTTTAAAATTATTTTAAAAATACTACTTCCTTTATTGCATATATTCCTACTTATCTAATATTGCAAGTCTAAAATGAAATATTTATAGAGTTTGACTTTCTATATACAATAGGCTCTTAAAGTTTTAGTTTTTATCACTTGTTAACAATTTAGTGAGAAAAATATTTATTTGTGAAAATTAAATTTACATTTGTAACAGTCAGTTGCAGTATAATGAAATTATTATTGCTATTATTATCTCATTTTCTCTAGTAATTAGTATTATTGTGACTAGTGCAGGGCAGTAGGAAAAAATAACTTCATCTCTAAGTCCAGACTAGATGAAATAAGAGTTGAAATGAAGGAATTTATAGAATCTTAGGAGGGAGATGTTAAAGAATTTGAGGTCATTGAAAATCTTTATTTAACACAAATATCAAAAATTCTATTAGTATTTGTTGATGTGGTTTAGGTAGAAATAGTCCTAGGACAAATCTCCACACAGATTTTATTCTTTTATATTTAATATCCTATACTGTTGTGCAGATTGCTAAAATGACTGCTTTTTCTAACTTAATAAGAGTATTAGGATGTAAAATTGTCTTCTGTAGATTCACAGAAAACATCTTAGGAACAATTTGAGTAATAGATAAGATGAGAGGTAATGACATGGGCCTCATCCTTTTTTCCCATGGTTTTAATTTCTCCTCTAATATCTACATTTTGAAATTTGGAAAATTGGAAATACATTTGTAATTTGGAAGTAATGAGTATCTGATATGGCACCATCTATTAAAAAACACACATCTTACTATATACCCCTGTTTCTTCAGTAAGTTACAGTGGCTCCCTATTACCTCTAGGATAAAATAGAATAGCTTAACTCCTTACTACCCTTACAGTCTTCAGATTGGCAAAGGTGACAAGGCCAAAAATGGCAAATGTTGGAGGAGCTGTAGGAAAACAATTTTTTGGTGAAGCTCTTAATTGGGCCAGCCATTCTTGAAATCAGTTTAGAACTATGCCCTAAAAGTTATTATGCTGTCCATATCCTTTTACTCAGACACATTATTACTAGGTATGTACCCCAAAGAGATTTTTAAAAAAGAAGAAAAGAATCTACTTATACAACAGTATTTATAGCAGCCCTTTCCACAGTGCCTAAAGACTTTAAAACTAAGGAGATATCCATTAATTGTGGGATAACCAAACAAATTATGACTTATTAATGTAATGGAATATTCTTGTGCCATTAGAAATGATGAACTGGATAGTTTCACAGGGAATTATAAAGATTTCTGTCAACTGATGCATATGTAAGTGAACAGAACTAGAATAATATGTTATGGAGAAAAATAACTGTGAAAGACTATACAGCTCTGATGTAGTTATAAACCATGAACCTAGAGTACCAAGGTGAAATATGCCACTTATTTCTTGTCAGAGAGTTGGTGTACTTAAAGTTCAAAAATAGACCTAAGTTTTTGGACGTGGAAAATATGAGAGTTTGTTGTCTTTGATCATGCATGTTATATGAGTATTTTATTTTATTTTTATTACTTAAGAGGAGGGGCTAAGAGGATAGGGAAAGAAAGCCTCCTCATATCAAACTTCTCTTATGACACAAATATTGCCTTGATATCCAAACATAAGAAAGAGGAAACAGAAAAATTGTGGACCCATATTTCTAGTGAATATGGGTGTAAGGTATTCAGTAAATATTGGTAGAGAGGTTATAGAACAAAGATTGTATAGTGTGATCAGGATGGATTTGTTTTTATTTATTTATTTTTAAATTACTTTTTAAAAATTAGTCTGATTTTAGTCAGCAATACAGAGATGTTTCAATTTTAGAAAAAACTATAAACATAGTAGACCATAGTAATAAGAAAAAAAATCCATGATCATATCAATAAATGTATGACTGTTAAAATAACAGTTGTTTATATTAAAATGCTAAATGAATAGGAAGAGACTTTTACAAGTGACTATGGCAATTAGTATGTATCTAAAGTCAAGAATTAGTCTGATTCATAATGCAATAATTTTAGAGAGCTTTCCAGTAGAATCAGTGGTAAAGCAAGGCTATCTGTTATTGCCACTGTTATTTAGTATGATTCTAGAAATGCTAGCTATAACAATAAGAAAGAAAAGAAATTGAGGAAACAAGCATAGAGAAACAAAATTACCAAGTTCTGTAGATATGATGATTCAGTTGGAAGACCCTAGGGATTAAAATTAAAACTTAATTTTGATTAGAGTTGATAAACCCACATAAAACATCAGCCTTTCATAATATTACCAATAAGATGCAGCCAGAAGCAATAGAAAGGGAAATTCCAATCAACTCAAAGGAGTGGGCAAGAAGATGTTTTTCACTACTGTTGAGTTCTTGATCAAATAATAGATAGAGGGGGGATCATAAGGGATAAAATGGGCAACTTTGATTTTATAAAATTGAAAAGTTTTTCACAGCCCAAATCAATGAGGTTAAAATTAGAATGGAAGGAGTTAACTTGGTAAGAAAATTTGTAGCAGATTTAAAAGGTTTTATAGTCAAGATATATAGGAGATTTATATAGTGAGAAATGAGTACAACTTGTAGAACAATTTTTACGACTGCAACTTTGTAAAAGAATACAATTTCAAAAAACTTAACTATGATGTCTATAATGATCCAACTGATGATATGTCTTGTTTTTCACTTCTTAGTGGAGAGATTAAGTGTTAGAGGTGCAGAATAAGGCACATTTTTAGACATTGTAAATGTGTGGATTTGTTTTGCTTGATTATAACTATTAGTTACTAGGAATAATTATGTTTTATTGAGGGGAAACATATACATGGGAGAGAAAGGGTTATGATAATGGTAACTGTAATGTCTTAAAAAAAGAAAAGAAGAGAAAGAATATCACTTAAACATTTTGAAAACACAGCGTGATGATGTTCATAATGGAATATGGACAAGCAGGTCATTTTAAGTACTGATTTTTAAATTTCATATAAAGTACATTCATGTACTTTACAAGCTTATATAATAATATATATTTTCATATTCAATTTCTTCTTTTTCACATATGGAAATATTCATATTTGTCTGCTTCATAATACATTTTCAGAAAAAGAAGGGAAGCAGAAAGGAAAATGAACATGAGGGGATTTGGGAAATTATCTTTAGAAAATGAGATAAAACTGACTATGAAGTGATTTCTTTTATCATATTCCTTATATATTTATTATATATTCCTCCTATCAAGAGGGCATGTTCATGAGAGGAAATCTGGTACACTGGAAAGTGTTGCCTCTGGATTCAATCTTGTGACATTATTTCATGACCTTGGACAAGTCATTTAATGGATGGTTGAAGCAAATAGCCTCTGAAATTTCTTTCGATTTCTAGCACTATGATCTTATGATATTTTAGAACTACAGAGCTCTGTGACTATACTAGTCACTGAATAAAAGTGGACTGGATATAAAAAATTCTGAGTTGTTTTATAGCTTGATACTTTGAAGAGGATAGTGACTATGCTTATGACTGTTAATGTTTCTGGTTTCTGGAAATCTAGCACTTCACTGAGATAGTACTCAATAATTAGGTTTTCAAGGAATTGAGTATAATAAATTTTCAAAGATTTTAGCATCCTTTAATCATCATCTTTGAAAAAAATTTTACTGTGTAACTTCACTTATAAATATAATAAGAAATGCAGCAATATCTATATTCTTTCTTCCTCAGTCATTCTAGAGGTGGCAGCTGATTTTACCAAATGCTTCTCTTGTTTTTTAGACATAATGCTCATTAGGAAAATTTTCTTTTATGCCAGAAATGCCACTTTTAACTATATTCAATTTTTTTTAAAGTCAGTTTTATTTTGTTTTCAGTTTCAACTCTCTTCTTCTTTTCTCACCTCCCCCACCATTTGAGAAGACAAATAAAACCTATATCACACACATACACATATAATCATGAAGTATAATGCTTGAGGGGAAAATATGATCATTCAGTGAAATAGAGGACTTTCAAGCATTCTTGATGAAAAAACCAGAGCTGAACAGAAAATTTGACTTTCAAATACAAGAAGCAAGAGAAGCATGAGAAGGTAAATAGGAAAAAGAAATCATAAGGAACTTATTAAAGTTGAACTAGAACTTACATTCCTACATGGAAAAATGATAATTGTAACTCAGAAGACTTTTCTCAGTATGAAGATAGTTGAAGGAAATATATATGCATATATACATATATATGTATGTATAGGAGGAGGTATGTATATACAAATATATATGTGAGTGTGGGCATTTCTATGTTCATGTATACATAGAGGGTACAGGATGTGTTGAATATGAAGGAATGACATCTAAAAATAAAATTAAGAAGTGAGAGAGGAATTTATTGGGAGAAGAAGAAAGGGAGCGATAGATTAGGGTAAATTATCTCATATAAAAGAGGCAAGAGAAAACTGTTACAATGGAGGGTTAGAGCAGGAAGGTGAAAGGGAATGGGACAACCTGATTCTCATTGAATTTGGCCTAAGGAGGGAATAACATACATACTCAATAGGGTATTTCCCCCTACAGGAAAATAGGGGGGCAGTATATAAGAGAGGACAGATTGGGGGCAAGGGTACTTAGAAGCAAACATTTTTTAAAAGGGATAGGGTCAAAGGAGAAAATAGATTAAGTGGGGGGTGGGATAGGATGGAAGAAAATATAGTTAGTCTTTCACAATATAACTACTGTAGAAATGATGTGGGTAGCTACACATGTACAATCTATATTGAATTGCTTATCTTCCCCAGTGGGGGTGGGTGAGGAGGGAAGAAGGGAAAAAAATTCTGGAACTCAAAGTTTTAAAAACAAATGTTTAAAAATTTGTTGTTGTTGGTTTTTTTTACATGCAACTGGGGAATAAGATATACAGGTAGTAGGGTATAGAAACCCATCTTGCCCTACTAGAAAGTTAATGTGGTGAAGGGGAAGGATATAAGAGAGAACAGATTGGGGAAAGGGTGTTCATTAGTTTTGCTGTTTTGAGGTGGGGGGTAGGGGAAATACAGAGAGAGAAAAAATTTAACTCAAAATCTTGTGGAAATGAATGTTGAAAACTAAAACAAATTAAAAAAAAACATGTACAGTTTTGTAGCTTTGGGGACATAGTTCCACAGTGCTTTCCAGAATATTTTGACTCATTCACAGCTTCACCAATAGTGCACCTATTTTCCCACATCCCCTCCAACATTTGTCATTTTCCTTTTTTGTCATCTTATTCAATCTGATAAATGCTAGATATTATGTCTGAGTTGTTTTAATTTGTATTTCACTGGTTATTAGTATTTTAGAGCATTTTTTCCCTATAATTCTTGAGAGTTTTTATTTCTTTCTCTGAAAACTGCCTATTCATATCCTTTTAACTGTCAATTGGAGAATATGTCTGAGTTTTAGAAATGAGACTATCAGAGACACTGCAATTTCACCTCAATTTCCTGTTTTTCTTTTGATATTAGCTGCATTGATTTTGTTTGTTCAAAACCTTTTTTCCCTTACAACTCTGAAGAAATAGTTTAGAATGATAGGCTACAGGAGCACCACTTCTGTTTTTTAATGTCTACTGGGCATTTGTTAGTAGACTTAGAGTCTCTTTTCCTCTCTTTCTTACACATTTTCTCCCAAGTGTTCTGATCAAACTTGTTCTTTGTTTTCTAAGAAAATGCATTTACTATATTCCTTTTTATCTCTGTGATCCATTACACATTTAATAGCCTAGTAGGCACTGCCTTTTCTTTCTCTCTCTCTCTTTTTTTTTTTTTTTTTTACTATAATTGTGGGCTTATACTTTAAGCCCCTTTAGGACAGGAAAATTGTATTTGTTTCAAAATTTTCCACTACATCTTGTACATTATTCTACATTCAGTAATAGTGGTTGAAATATTTGTCACATATTTAGACTATTAGTATTTTGTTTACAAAGTTTCTGAAAGTTGCTATCCTTCACAGCTAATTTTTTTTTTGGTGGGGGAGGTATTTTATATTAGACTTAGATGTTAGTAACAAAATCCTAGGATTTAAAAGTTAATATAACTGGAAAAATGCCCACTTTAATAGTAAGCCTTTCACTTTTGCTACAACATCCATTCTGAAAATAAAATTTATTATCTTTTTTCTATAGCTTTAAAGAAGTATTTTAGAATAATACACTACACAGGCACCACTTCTGTGTTTTAATGTCTACTAGATGTTTGATTTTATCAAAGATGTGATTTGCTGAATGCTTGGGTGTATACAAAGTAGATTATATCTGTGAATGATTATTCCTCTCTAAAATCAAATTTTAAGGAGTATTTTCAGATGGTGGGGTATTTTAAGGAAATAATATTTTTGGTTGGAACTTACTGATTTATAAAATAATGGTAGACTGTTAAACCATCAGTATTTTTATTTTTACACCAGTGATTTTAGTTTTGTAGACCTTCTTTTTAGATTAAATCTATACCCAAGAGGAGTTTCAGTTTGATTTATATAGGCAGAAAACCTTTTTTTTTTTCTTACTTACCCAAGTCTTTGGCAGTTGTTAAAAATTCTGGATAGTATCCTAGTCAAGAGATTTATACTATCTTGGGCCATAGCTGCTTTTTAATGTGTTTATAACTAACAGTTATAATTATCCATAATACTATTATGTTTTGAACAAATACTTTTTTGAGAGTATTTTGAGAATATTTGGGTTCGTAAATTTTGTAGAGGGTATCCTCCAAATAATTTTTTAAAATAGAATCATGTTCATTTCATTCTTGCCTCTATTGTTTACTTCTCCATACTCCTAACCACCCCACCAGCAACCTTTTCAACTTGTAGATGCATCTTCCCTTCATCCTTCTCTTCTGATAGGTGAATTGTTGGTTTGGATTGCCATTTCATCAGGCAGGCTAGGCTTGCTTCAATTCTGGTTCTGTTCCTTACTCTGCACTTATCTCCTTCACCAAAAGCCTTGAGGAATGGAAGTATTATTCCCATTTCATTCCCATCTTTATTAATTATTTCCCTGAGTATTTTTGATCTTTTGTTTCTCCAAATGAATTTTTTTTTATTACTATGTCTAGTATCTCATTGATGGATTATTTGGTGTTTCACTAAAGACCTTTTTCCTTTTCAGTTTAGTTCATAGCCCTCCAAGTGCATGTAGTCCTAATCTACTTGATAAGGCCTAATTTTTGTTTATATAGAAAATTCAGAGCTTCATACAAAGGTTGTTGTATAGGTATTCAGTTCAGTTGGGCAGACATTTATTACGGTAATCATATATCTAACCATGTTCTTCAGTGTATTTTCCTGGTGTTTTCAGTGATTTATAGAGCTACTTTGTAGGTGATGAAGTTGTATAATAGGAAATTTTTTGATGTATACTTCATTCTGAGTAAAATGTAACAAATTTGGAGGACATTTGCATATCATCTATCTATGATTCTATAAATTTGATAAATTTACCAGATTCTAAAATTCTTAATAGAAATTATGAAAATGTTTAAAAGATTTAATCTCCTTTTTTATCTAAAATTTTTACAGACTCAATATTAACTATGAAAATGTTTAAAAGATACAATCTCCTTTATGCCTAATTCTACTCCTACAGATATAATATCACTTTATTGAAGGCTTAAAAATAAACACATCTCAATCTTTTATTGATAATTCATTTTATATATTTATTTATGATATTTTTGCCGACTTAAAGTAGCATAGTTAATTGTTAGAATTGTGTGTCTATCCATTAGGTAGAATTTGGTGCAGTACTAAATGCATATACTAAGGCTTTGAAAATAATAATAACCAATTTTACATGAAATGAATGCTGACAATAGTGGGGAGAGGGTTATAGGTTCATAGTAAATATATAATTCTTAACATTTGAGGATCTTATGGCAGGAGGCCCCACCCACCACCTATTTCCCCCGGTTGTGTGGAAGCCTTCCACTACCCAGATCATGCTTCCCCTAGTTGAAGCCTGCTGAAGAAACCCTGAGATGAAGTCAGAGGCCTGAGGAGATGCAGAGCATTCTAATTTTCCTGTCATCATCCATGTTCAGTTGAACTGTTGCGATCCATTGCCTTACAAATTCCTACCACTGTTACTCTACCAATCCATTTATCATAATATACTTAAGAATAAATCACTCACCCCACCCCAAACCCCACCTTCTCTTTCTTTCTACCCACACAATCACCACTCTAGTATAGGCCCTCAACCTATATTCTAGACTAATGCAGTAGCCTCCTATTTGGTCTCCCTATTTCATGTATCTCCCCCTTGCAGTCCTTGTCACACATAGCCAGCAGAGTGATTTTTTGTAAAATGCATTTCTGACCATATTATTCCCTACTTAGTAAACTCCAGGGACTCCTCATTACTTTTAGGATCTACTTTAAACTCTGATATTTAAATTACTCCAAAAACTGCCCCCTCCCTACCTTTCCAGTCTTCTCATGTATCATTCCCTTCTACACATGCTCTGATCAACCATAATGGCCAGTTTTCTGACCCAAATGCAGATATTCCATCTACTTTTCTCTGTTCTTTTTCCTTGACTGCCCCCATTCTTAGAATATTCCCCATCCTTACTTCTACTTTTTGGAATCCTTGCCTTCCTTAAAAACTCAGCTCCAAAATTGGCTTCTGTAGGTGGCCTTTCCTGGTCCCTCAAGCTTCTAGGACCTTCTCTTGTAAAGTTCCCTTGTGTTTATTCAATAATACTATAAAGATGATAATAACAACAGTAATAACAACTAGCATTTATAAAGCAGTTTAAAGTTTGCAAAGTTGTTATATGTATGTGTATAAAACTTTTAAATTCTTTCCCCCTTGATTCTCATGATCTTATGTGATTTATTCATATTTTATACACACACATGTTAGAATATAAGCTCTTTGAGCACTCAGATTGTTTTCAATTTTTTCTTCATATCCTTAACATTTGATAGAATGCCTAGCAATAAATATTGATACATCAATCAATGATCTTCCATTTCTATCTTTTCTAAAATTCTATTTACCTCCTTAACTTCTTTCTTGTTTATTTTGAGGTTAGATTTATGTTCAGAGAGGGAAAGGTTGAGATCCCCCATTAGTATAGTTTTGCTTTCTATTTCTTCCTGTAACTTCCTTAATTTCTTTAAGAATTTGAATGCTATACCACTTGGTGTATCTATGTTTAGTAATGATATTATTTCATTGTCTGTGGTACCTTTTAGTAGGATATAATTGCCTTCCTTATGTGTTTTGATTAGATCTATTTTTGCTTTTTTTTTTTACTTTAGGTGAAGCATAATGTGTCCTACTCCAGCCTTTTACCTTTACCCTGTGTGTATCCCCGTTTCAAATGTGTTTCTTATAAACAACATATTGTTGGACTGTGGCTTTTAATCCATTTTGCTATCTGCCTCTGTTTTATGGGAAATTTTATGCCACATTCACAGTTATTGTCACTATTTGTGCCTTTCTCTCCATCCTTCCCACCTAACACCCCTTGTTTATGCTTTTATTTCTCCCTTCTCTCTTCCCCTCCTCAAAAGAGTTTTGCTTTTTTACAACCACCTCCCTCAAACTTCCCTCACTTCTATCAGTTCCCCTCCCTCTTCTTTCTCTTTTCTCTTACTTTGTCTTCCCTCCCTTCTAACCACCCCCTCCCTTTTCTTTTCCCTTTCCCCTAGTACTGCCTATAGGACAAGTTACATTTCTATTCTTAGCTGACTATGTTATTCCCTCCTTGAACCAAATCTGATGAGAGTAAAGCTCATACAAGTAAAGCTCATCTCCCACCCTTCTTTACTATTGTATGTTTTTGTGCCTCTTCATGTGATGTAATTTACCGTTTTCTGCCTCCTCTTTGCCTCTTCTCCCATTACAGTCCCTTTGCACCCCTTAATTAGGTTTTCTGTCATCACATCAGTAAATTTATACCCACACTTTCTGTCTCTATATAACCCTTTTAAGTGTCATAATAAATATACAATTCTCAGGAATTAGCAAGTATTGTCCTCCCATGTAGGAATGTAAATAGTTTGCTCTTATTGAATAATAAGGGTTTACCCCCCTCCTTTTTTTTCCTGTTCATCCTTTTATGTCTCTCTTGAGTCTTGTGTTTGAAGATCAAATTTTCCATTGAGCTCTGGTCTTTTCATCAGGAAGGTCTGGAAGTCCCTTATTTCATTGAATGTCCATCTCCTTGCCTGAAAGATTATGCTCAATTTTGCTGGGTGGTTGATCCTTGGTTGTAGTTCAGGCTCCTTTGCCTTATCAAATATCATATTCTAATCCCTCTGATCTTTTAATGTAGAAACTACAAGGTCCTATATGATCTGGATGGTCGTTATATGATGTTTGAATTGTTTCTTTCTGGATGCTTGCAGTATTTTCTCCTTGACTTGATAATTCTGGAATTTGGCTACAATATTCCTTGGCATTTTCAATTTGGAATCTCAGGAGGTGATGGGTGGATTCTTTCAATGACTATTTTACCCTCTGGTTCTGGGACCTTGGAGCAGTTTTCCCTGATCATTTCTTGGATGATACTCTCCAGGTTATTATTATTATTTTTTAACCATGACTTTTCAGTAGACCAGTGCTTCTTAGATTATTTCTCCCAGATCTGTTTTTCAGGTCATTTGTTTTTCCAATGAGATATTTTATATTTTCTTTTCTTTTTTCATTCTTTAGATTTTGTTTGATTCATTCTTGATGGTTCATAGAGCTTCTACTTGTCCAATTCTAATTTTTATTGAATTATTTTCTTCACTTAGCTTTTGTACCTCCTTTTCCATTTAACCAATTTTTCCTTTTAAGGGTTTTATTTTCTCTAGTTAGGTTTTGCACCTCCTTATCCATTTGGCCAAATCTGCTTTTAAAGAAGTCCTTCTCTTCAGTGAATTTTTTTTTTCCATTTTGTCATTTGTGTTTTTAAAACAATTGGTCACTTTATCTTCTACATCTCTAATTTAGCTTTTTAAATCCTTCTCGAGCTCTTCCAAGAATGCTTTTTGCGCTTGTGACCCATTCGTATTCCCTTTTGATGTTTCACATGTGGGTATAGTGTCAATGCTGTCCTCTTCTGAATTTGTATTTTTGTCTTCCCTCTCTGCATAGTAAGATTCTATGATCTTTGCTTTTCTATTTTGTGTTTTTGCCATTGTGATTGCCTGTTTCCTGGCTTTTAAAGTGGATCTCTGCTTGTGGAGCACAGGGGGCTCTGTCCTAAGCTTCATGTGCTGAGATCTAGGGGCCTGGTTACTGACTTTTATGTGCTGTGGCCTGTGGTTAGGTTAGTTAGAAGACATATAATACTGCAGCTCACCTGGTGCTGAGCTGGAGCTGGTTGATGTGTGCCAAGACCAAGGCCAGGTGTTGTCTTTCTGAGTTTCCCCAGGGTTACATTGAAGATCACATTGTGAGGTATGGGGAAGGGGTAGTCTGGTCACTGGAGGTCTCCACCTCTCCTAGGACTTAACTAAAGCACACATAGGCTCAGCCACTGGTGGATGCCTGTCTGTGCTGATGGCTGCTGATTCCCCTGGCTGTGCCAAGGCATGCCTGGGGTCCTAGTGTTGGTGCTTGCCAATTCCTTCCACCCCGGGGCTCAGGATCTCCTGCTGGTTGGCTGAGGTGGGTTTGCTGTGATTCCTCACTTCCTGCATTAGTCACCTTCAGCCACAGCAAGAGGGACTCTTCCATTCAATCTCCCTAGCCTCCTGAACTAAAACCTTCTGCTGGTTCCCCTATTCCAGGATTTTTCCTGGGGCAGTATTCCCTGGCTTTTTCAAGGTCAGCAAGGGGGCATGAGTGTACTTATGGTTTACTCTGCCATCTTGGTTTCTGAAAGTTCAAGCAGATGACTTTCAAAAATTTAGTATGTGGGCTGATAGCCCCAGGAGTAGCTGCTGCCACTGCCACAGACCCTGTGATTGTTTCTCACACAGTTTGGACAGACTCCCATCCTGCACTGAAAGGTTAGGGAATCACTATTGCCACGGTGATTCAGTTTTCTTGGGGCCACTCCTGCTTCCTTATGACCAGGTCTAAGAATACTATTTTTGAGACTGAAGTTTGTACTTTTGAGCAGGTACAATCACACATAGAAAAGATAGTGTGTTTTCTTCCATTTAAACATCACACCATCATTTAAATATGCCTTACTCCTCAAAATCTGTTAAAAATGGACCTCCTATAAAAATTTTTTTGTATGACATGCTCGTTTTTTCCTAATTGGTCAAAAATAGCTTTCGCCATCTCCACAACACAGTAATGAAGTTGTTTTAAAAACACTGATATTTCCTCTGCAGTTTTTGCTATAGAATCACTTAGACTGAGATGGGAAAATATTTTGATATGCGATATTAGCAATTATTATGATTTTTCAAAACGAATTGTATAGTTTCATTCTTATAATTAGAGGGCAGCTAGGTGGTCAAGTGGGCCTGGAATCAGAAATATTCCTCTTCCTAAGTTCAAATACAGACTCAGATGTTTATTAGCTTGGGAAAGTCACTTAACACTTTGCCTCACTCTCTTTATCTGTAAAATGAGCTGGAGAAGGAAATGCAAACAACTCTAGCAGTTTTGGTAAAAAAACACCCAAAAGGGGTCACAAGGAGTCTGAAACTACTGAAAAACTACTAAACAACAACAATTATTATAATTGGAAGGGTTTGAATATTCTTTGAAAAGAGTTTTCAATCATGTATATGTTTCAGCTTGTTAAATTCATATTGTAAAGCTATTGTTGTTTCCCAATGCTTGGGGATATCCTGCCTGTGTAATTACAGGTTTATGTAGCAAATATGCAGACGTGATTATTAGCAATAGCATGAATAATTGTACCAGTTGGCTGATTTGTGGTTAGACTGTCTAGATGCAAAATTTGGGGGATTGGGGAGCAAACCCAAACAACAAACAAATAGTACCACCACCAAAGTGGACATCACAATTCAACTTCTGTAACATCTCTGTTAAAATTCATAAAGTTGCTTTTGAGAGACAGTTTTTCTTTCTTTTTTCTGGGACTCCTCCTTTTACCCTTTCTCATTATTTTTTTTTTTCTTACCTCTTTTTCTCTTTATTGTTGCTTTTTCTTTTCTTTGTTTTCTTACTTTTCCTTTCTTATCCTTTTGATACATTAAGACCTAATTGTGAGTAAATATAGATTAAACATTTAAAAGCATTGGAAGTATCCTCTGATGTTTAGAAAACAGAAAACAATTTGACAAATTGTTAGTTTCTGTATAGAATGATATCAGGATGCAGAAGCTAAAGGAAACCCTACCGATCATCTAATCTAACATTGAAGTTTTCTGAGGCTCAGTTTTCATACATGTAAATAAATGTGACTTTTCCTAGATTATAAGAATAATATTAGTGACAATAATACAACTAGTGACAAATAGATTCTCATTCTACTTACTGTTCTTTCTATTATAGTTGTGTTTAATAATATTAGTTAATTTACTCAGAAGGAAAATATATAATCTAAATAATAGCTCAAAAACAGTTCTATCTAGTACCAATTAGGAGATACTGCTATTTAAAATTTTTATCTCAATATAATTACCATTATATTTCTTTTTTATAAAATAATATTTTTCCAATTACATGTAAAAACAATTTTTAACACTTGGCTTTTTAAAAGGTTTTGATTTCCAAATTCTGTCCTTCTCTTGCTCCTCTAGCTCCTTCCTGAGACAGTAAGCAGTCTGATATAGGTTTTATGTGTGTGTGTGTGTGTGTATAATATATAGACATACATAAAGAGTGATATAAAACGTATTTCTTTTTTTTTTTTTTGCCTTTTGGAGGGCAATTGGGATTAAGTAACTTACCCAAGGTTATATGGCTAGTATTTTTTGTGTGGGTGTCAAGTGTCTGAGCCGAACTCAGGTCCTCCCGACTCTGGGGCCAGCGTTTTACTCACTGCACCTCCTAGCCACCCCAAAACGTATTTCTATATTAGTGGAAGAAAACTCAAGCCAAAAAAAAGAAGGAGCAAAAGTGAAAAATAGCACACTTTGGGTTATATTCAGATGCCATTATTTCTTCCTTTGGAGACAAATAGCATTTTTCAGTCATGAGTCTTTTGTGATTGTTTTGGATAATTGTAATAATGAGATTAGCTCAATCATTCACAGTTCATCATCATGTGATATTGCTATTACTGTATACATTGTACATAATGTTCTCGTGCTTCTACTCACTTTACCCTGCAACTTTCATGTAAGTCTTTCCAGGTTTTTCTGAAGTCTCTCTGCTCATCATTTCTTATAGCACAATATCCTTTACATTCATATACCACAACTCAGTTCTGCCATTCTCCAGTTGATGGGCACCTCCTCAATTTCCAATTTTCAGTCATGAGAAAAAGAGCTACTATAAATATTTTATACATGTGGATCCTTTTCCCATTTGTATGATCTCTTTGGGATACAGCCCTAGAAGTGGTATTTTTGGATCAAAGGGTATGCACATTTTTATAGCCCTTTGCTCAAATTGCTCTCCAGAATGGTTGGATCAGTTCACAACTCCACTATGTTTCTTATTTCTTTTGGCAAAATAGGATGTGACAGTTTTAGCCTTTTTCCAGATTGTTCTTCAGAATGGTTGAATCAGTTTACAACTCTACCAACAGTTGCATTAATGTCCCAGTTTTCCACATCCCGTCCAACATTTATCATTTTCCTTTTCATTTCATTCCTTATCATTTTCTGTATTAGCCAGTCTGATAGATATGACATGATACCTCAGAGCTGATTTAATTTACATTTCTCTAATAGTGATTTAGAGCATTTTTTCATATGATAGATGGCTTTGATTTGTCTGGAAACTAAATGTTCATATACTCACCATTTTATTTCAAAAGCTCGATCAATTCAATGCAACAAATGTTTATTAAACCTCCTTGGTAGGTACATGTATAAACCCCGTGATAGGTACTAAGGATGTACTCAAGTACATCTCTGTTCTCATGGATTCAAGAGTTCCTTCTAATGATATTAACTTATGCCTCCCAATTTATTCACCATATGTCAGTGACATAGGTTGTAAAAATTCTTTCTCGATTTTCTACTTCCCTCTTAATCCTGGTTACATTGGCTTTGTTTGCAGAGAAGCTTTTCAATTTAATGTAATCAAAATTATCCATATTGCATTTTATAATGCCCTCTAATTATAGTTTGATCATAAAGTCTGCTTCTCTCCACAAATCTGACAGGTAAACTATTCCTTACTTTCCCAGATTGCTTAGAGTATCAGCCTTTATACCTAGATCATGCACCCATTTAGATTTGATTTTGGTATATGGTGTTAAATAATGATCTATGCCCAGTTTCTGCCATACTATATTCCAGTTTTCCCAGCAGGTTTTGTCATATAGTGAGTTCTTATCCCCAAAACTGGGGTCTTTGGGTTTATCAAACAGTAGGTTACTATAGTCATTGACTGCTGAGTCTCGTGTACCCAATCTATTCCACTGATCCACTACTCTATTCCTTAGCCAGAACCAAGTAGTTTTGAGGACTGCTGCTTTATACTACAGATTAAAATCTGGTATAGATAGTCCACCATCCCTAGCATTCTTTTCTTTAATTCCCTTGATATTCTGGACCTTTTGTTCTTTCAAATGAATTTTGTTACTATTTTTTCTAGCTCTATAAGGTAGTTTTTTGGTAAACTGATTAGTATGGCACTAAATATATAATTTAATTTAGATAAAATTGTCATTTTTATTATATTAGCTCGACCCAGCCACGAGCAATTGATGTCTTTCCAATTAGTTAGATCTGACTTTATTTGTGTGAAAAGTGTTTTGCAGTTGGGTTCATATAGGTCTTGGGTTTGTTTTGGCAGGTAGATTACTAAATATTTTATAATGTCAATAGTAATTTTAAATGGATTTTCTCCTTCTATCTCTTGCTGTTGAATTTCATTAGAAATATACAGGAATGCTGAGGATTCATGTGGGTTTATTTTGTATCCTGCAACTTTGCCAAATTTATTGTCTCTAATAGTTTTTTACTTGATTCTCTAGGATTCTCTAAGTATATCATCATATCATCTGCAAAGAGTGATAGCTTGGTCTCTTCTTTGCCTAATTTGATTCCTTTGATTTCTTTTTCTTCTCTAATTGCTACTGCTAACCTTTCTAGTTCCAGATTGAATAAGAGGGGTGATAGTGGACATCCTTGTTTCACCCCTCATCTTATGGGAAATGCTTCTAGATTCTTCCCATTACATATAATACTTGCTGATGGCTTTAAAGAGATGCTACATATTATTTTAAGGAAGACTCCATTTATTCCTGTTCTTTCTAGTGTTTTTAATAGGAACGGATGTTGTATTTTGTCAAAAGCCTTTTCTGCATCTATTGAGATAGTCATGTGGTTTTTGCTAGTTTTATTGTTGATGTGATCAATTATACTGATGGTTTTCCTAATATTAAACCATTCTTTCATTTCTGGAATAAATCCTACCTGATCAAAGTGTATTATTCTTGTGATCAGTTGCTGTAGTCTTTTTGCTAATATTTTATAATTTTTGCATCTATATTCATGAAGGAGATTGGTCTATAATTTTCTTTCTCTGTGTTATCTCTTCCTGATTTAGGTATCAGTACCATATTTGTGTCATAAAAAGAATTTGGTAGGACTCCACTAATTTTCCCAAATAGTTTGTAGAGTATTGGAATCAATTGTTCTTTAAATGTTTGATAGAATTCACTAGTAAATCTGTCTGGCCCTGGAGATTTTTTCCTAGGGAGTTCACTGATGACTTGTTCAATTTCTTTTTCTGAGATGGGGTTATTTAAGTAATTTACTTCCTCTTCAGTTAATTTGAGAAACCTATATTTTTGTAAATATTCATCCATTTCACTAAGATTGTCAAATTTATGTGCATATAACTGGGCAAAATAATTCCTAATTATTGTTTTAATTTCCTCTTCATTGGTGGTAGGTTCACCCTTTTCATTTTTGATACTTATAATTTGGTTTTCTTCTTTCTTTTTTTATCATATTGACTAAGTGTCTATCAGTTTTATTTTTTTTTATTAAAACCATCTCTTAAATTTATTTATTAATTCAATAGTTTTTTTTCATTTCATTTTTATTAATCTCTCCTTTGGTTTTCAGTATTTCTAATTTAGTATTTAGTTGGGGATTTTCAATTTTTTTTCTAGCTTTTTCAATTGCATGCCCAATTCATTTACCTCTCTTTTCTCTAATTTATTCATGTATGTACTCAAGATACAAAATTTCCCCTAAGAACTGCCTTTGCTCCATCCCACAAATTTTGCTATGTTGTCTCATTATTGTCATTCTCTTGAATGAAGTTATTGATTGTTTCTATGACTTCTTGTTTGACCCACTCATTCTTTAGGATTAAATTGTTTAGTTTCCAATTAGTTTTTAGTCTGTCTTTCCTTGGCCCTTTATTGCATATGATTTGTATTGCATCATGATCTGAGAATGATGCACTTATTATTTCTGCCTTTCTGTACTGAATTGTGAGGTTTTTATGTCCTAGTATATGGTCAATTTTTATGTATGTGTCATGTACTGCCGAGAAGAACGTATATTCCTTTTTATTCCCATTCAGTTTTCTCCAGAGATCTATCATACTGACCCTCTCTAAAATTCTATTCACCTCCTTAACTTCTTTCTTGTTTATTTTGAGGTTGGATTTATCAAGCTCAGATAGGGGGAGATTAAGGTCTCCCACTAGTATAGTTTTGCTCTCTATTTCTTCCTCTAATTCCCTTACCTTCTCCTCTAGGAATTTGGATGCTATACCACTTGGTGCATGAATATTAAGTAATGCTATTGCTTCATTTTTTGATGGTGCCTTTTAGCAGGATATAGTTTCCTTCCTTATCTCTTTTAATTAGATCAATTTTTGCTTTTGCTTTATCTGACATAAGGATTGCTACCCCTGCGTTTTTTACTTTAGCTGAGGCATGATATATTTTACTCTAGTCTTTTACCTTTACCCTGTGTGTATCCCTCTGTTTCAGATGTGTTTTTTGTAAACAGCATATTGTAGGATTATGGTTTTTAATCCATTCTGCTATCCACTTATGTTTTATGGAAGAGTTCATTCCATTCACATTCACAGTTGTGATTATTATCTGTTTCTTTCCCTCCATCCTATTCCCTCCCCCGTTAATGCTTATATTTTTTCTCCCCTTCTCCCTTCCCTCCCTTAATAGTTTTCCTTTGGACCACTGCCTCCCTCAGTATTCTCTTAATCAGCCCCCCTCCCTTTTTCTTCCCTTCCCCCTTACTTCTTCCCTCCCTACTAACCACCCCCC
>NW_027187316.1:5992618-6014965 GCF_028583685.1 Petaurus breviceps papuanus
TCCCTCCCTACTAACCCCCCCCCCCCCTTTCATAGCACTTTCCCCCTCCTACTGCAGGTAGGATATTTTTGTACTTAATAAAGTATGTAATTTCTTCTTCGCACCAAGAGTGACAGGAGCAAATCTCATGCAAAGCTCCTCTCCCTCCCCTCTTTCCAGTCATGTAAGTCTTTACAGTTTTTTTTCTGAAATGATCCTGCTCATCATTTCTTATAGTACAATAACATTCCAGTAATTCCCCAATTGATGGGCATCTCCTCAGTTTCTAGTTCTTTGCCACCACAAAAAGAACTGCCATATATATATTTTTGTGTATTATATATATATGTACACACACACACACACACGCACACACACACACACACACACACATATATATATATATATATATATATATATATATATATATCCTTTCCCCCTCCCCTTTCTTTTTAATCTTTATGGTATACAGACCTAGTAGTTGTATTGTTTAGGTCAAAGGGTATGCACAGTTTTATCACCCTTTGGGCATAGTTCCAAATTGTTCTCCAGAAGAGATGGATCAGTTCATAACTCCACCAAGAGCACATTAGTGTCAGAATTTTTTCATATGCGTTCCAACATTTATCATTTTACTTTTCTGTCATATTAGTCAATCTGGTAGATATGAAATTGTTTTAGTTTCTCTAATCAATAGTGATGTAGTGCATTTTTCATATAATTATAAATAGCTTTGATTGCTTCATCTGAAAACTACACGTTTGTGTCCTTTGTCTGTTTATCAATGAGGAATGACTTGTATTAGAAATTTGACTCAGTTTTCTATACATTTGAGAAATGAGGCCTTTACTGGAAATACTTGCTACATTTTATATATATGCATATATATATTATTTTTTTTCCCAAGCTTTCTCTTTTCCTTCTAATCTTGACTGTACCAGTTTTCTTTGTGTAAAAACTTGTAAATTTAATTTAATATAATCAGAATTATCCTTTTATATCTTTTTTTTTTCTTTTTGGAGGGCAGTTGGGGTTAAGCAACTTGCCCAGGGTCACACAGCTCATTTTGTGTGTGTGCATGTGTGTGTGTGTGTGTATGTGTGTTTGTGTGTGTGTGTGTTGTCTGACGCCAGATTTGAACCCAGGTCCTCTTGACTCCAGGGTCCGTACTCTATTCACTGCGTCACGTAGCCACCCCATCCTTTTTATATCTTGTAATGCTATCTCTTGTTTGGTCATACATTCTTTCTTTTGCCATTGATCTGACAGATAAACTATTCCATGCTCCTGTTTTTGCCCATGTTATTACCTTTTATGTCTAAATCATGTACCTATTTTGACTTGTCTTTGTATACTGTATGAGATGTTGGTTTGTACCTATTTTCTGCCAAACTGCTGTCTAGTTTTTTCAGGGGTTGTTTTCAGATAGTGAATTCTTCTCCCAAAAAGTTGAATATATGCATTTGTAAACACTAGGTTATTATGGCATTTGCTATTTTGTATTATATACCTAATCTATTCCACTGATCCAGTATTCTATTTCTTAGCCCGTACCAGATTGTTTTGATGATTGCAACTGTGTAATACAGTTTGGGATTGAGTATGACTAGACCACCTTTCTTCACATTTTTTTCTCATTGTTTCCCTTGATACTCTTGGTTTTTGTTCTTCCACATTAATTTTGCTATTTTTTTTAGCTCTATAAAATTATTTTTTTTTGGCGTTTTGATTGCCGTAATACTGAATAAGTAAATTAATTTGGGGTTAGAATTATCATTTTTATCATATTGGCCTAGCTTACTCATGAACAGTTGCTCTTTTTCCAGTTGTTTAGATCTGACTTTATTTGTGTGAAATATGTTTTGTAATTGTATTTATATAGTTTCTGGGTTTGCCTTAGTAGACAGACTACCAAATATTTTCTATTTTCTACAGTTATTTTGAATGGAATTCCTCCATCCACTACTGCTGGACTTTGTTGTTAATGTATAAAAATGCAGATGATTTGTGTGGCTTCATTTTATATCTTGCAACTTTGATAAAGTTATCAATTATTTCAGTCAGTTTTTTTAGTTGATTCTTTTAGATTCTGTAAGTGTAGCATCATGTCATATTGATACTTTTTTTTAAAGTGCTGCAAAATACCTGCTTGCAAAGTTCATATGGTCAATCCTTTTCCTAAGCATTTTTACCAGTATCACTGTGCATAGTTTCAGAGCATAAAAGAAATATTTAGACATAAATCTTAATTTCTCAAAGAGTAACATGAAATCAAGTTAAGTATATAATCTTATAGTTTGGTTGTAATACTTATGTCTGAATATTTGGTTGGAGCAATGTGGCTAGAAAACAGTTTGTGTGAAATAGATCTGGAAGTTTTAATAGATTAGAAGCTCAATATGAGTCATCAATGCGAACTGGTAGCTAAAAATGCTAAAGTCATCTTAGCCTGCATCCAATGAGACTGATGAAGAAAGTGGTGGTTTCCTTGTACTCTTTCCTGATTAGATTGCATCTGGAGTATTGCATTCAGTTCTGGACACTGCAGTTTAAGTAGAATATAGGTAAGATGTAGTATGTTCTAAGGGGGATTTTGCAACCTGTGTAATATGGGGACCTAAAGGTGATTGCTATTTGAGGTTAGGTTGCAAGCACAGGTTGAAGAAGAAAGAATGTAGGTGTTGGACATTATAACTGTCTTCAAGTATTTTAAGGGCTGTCATTTGGGAAGTCTTATTTTGCTTGGTCATAGAGGGCAGAACTGGGAGGAATGATTGGAAGTTGCTAGGGTAATTTTCTGTTCCAGAGAGGAAAACTCTAAACAATTAGATCTGTCCAAAAGAGAGAGAGAGAGCTGACTCCTTAAGTAATCATTTCCCTTTTACTGGAGCCTTTAAGCAGCATGTTTATTTTGAGGATTGTATAAATAAAATTCAATAGTTTTTAGCAATGCATTTTATTTTTACATTGGGTAAAATTCTTTGTCATGAAAGATTCAGAGGGGAAATCTGTTAGAGATATTATAAATAGAGTTCCTGATGAAGTCTATTCCTGATCTTTAAGGTCAGTCTACATGACATCTGAAATCACTTCCATCTTTGTGATTGTGTGAAATAAATACAACTGAAAATAGTTTTTAGAAAGTGTTGTTCTTTTGAAAACTATTTCCACACAATAAGATCTGAGTAAATGTTATTTTTACCAGTAGGAATTTTTTTTTTCCAACAATGAATTCAGGATAATGCAACTATTACCACAAAGTTAATCTTGTAGGTAAAATCTTAAAGGCTTTATTTAGTTTTCTAGTTTTTCTTTGACCCTTAAATACTTGACAGTTTCTCAAAAGCACTGGTTGGAGTCAGCTAGTTGTGGGAGCATTTAATACCAAATTTTGGTTTCTGAAAAAATCATTGAATTGGGAAAAACTTTCAAATGAAGGTTCAGTATAAGTCATTATATATATATTGAGTTCCTACTGTGTTTAGAGTTCTTTGTCATATAGATAGATACTTGAGTAGATGTAAAATTTGATGAAGTCCTTTATGAAACTTGCATTCTAGGAAGGGCATAGAATATCTACATTGAAAAAAATCCAGCTTTTTTTTCTTTCAATTTCAATCATTTCTCCTTGGATAATCAGGATTTCTATTTTGATATTTGATTGGGGAGTTTTACTGTTTTTGATTTTCTAGTTTTTAAAAATTCTGTGTCTAATTCTTTGATTTTTTTCCCTTTCCTTTTATTGATCAAAGTGATTAGAGATAAAAAAAAATTTTCCCCAGAATACTGTATGGTCTACATCCCACAAATTTTGATATGTTGTCTCATTGTTGCCATTCTCTTTAATGAAAAAAATTGATTGCTGCTATGATTTGTTCTTTTACCCAGTTCTTTATTATTATTTTCCAATTTAAAATTTTTGCTTGAAAAGTCCTTTATTGAATATAATTTTTATTGTATTGTGATCGATAAATATTCATTAATCTTTCTCTTTTTCTGCATTTGTTTGTGAGGGCTGTATACCCTAATACATGGACAGTTTTTGTAAAGGTGCCATGCATAGCTGAGAAATAGTATGCTCCTTTATATTTCCATTCTCTGGTCTTCAGAGGTCTATCATGTTAACTTTTATTTTTTTTTTTAATGCTTTATTAACTTCTGATTTACATCATTCGTTTCCGCCAGATTTTGAGTTACAAATTTTCTCCCCGTTTTTCCCCTACCCACTGCCCCAAAATAGCAGTCCCACAGGATATCCCCTCCTCCAATCTGCTCTCTCCCATATTTTCTTCCATACCCCTTTCTACTTTTCCAGTGGATATCTATGTCTCAGTGCCTGTATATCTTATTTCCCAATTACATGTAAGATGGTATTAATAATAGTATATATATAAATACATATATACACGCACACATATATGTATATATAAATACATATATACACACACATATATATACATATATATGTATATATATTTGAATATTTGATTTATAAAACTTTCAATTCCAGATTCATTCCCTTCCTTCCTTGTCACCCACCCTTACTGGGAAGATCCGCAGTTCAGTATAGGTTGTACATGTGTGGCTAATGCAAAACAATAACATAGTAGATATATTGTAAAAGACTGACTGTATTTCCCTCTCTCCTATCCCACATCCCACTTGTTCTATTCTCTACTTTGATCCCATCTATTTTCAAAAGTGAATGCTTTCAACTTCTCTCCACCCCAGCCTACCCTCCTTTCCTGTCATCCCCCCTCTCATCCCCTTCCCCCCCTATTCTCCTGGAGGGTGAGATACCCTATTTAGTGTGTATTTTACTCCCTCCTCAAGCCAAATTCAATGGGAATAAGGTTGACCCATTCCCTTTTGCCTTCCTATTCTTCTCCTCCATTGTAACCATTTTCCCTTGCCTCTTCTGTATGAGATAGTTTACCCCAATCTGTCCCTCCCCATCTCCTCTCATTATATTCCTCTCACCTCTTAATTTCACCTTTTAAGTATCATTCCTTCCTGTTAAATTGGTCCTGTGCCCTCTATCTATGTATACCTGTAAACATATATGCACACATTCACATATGTATTCATATGCCCATATACCCTCATATATAGACAAATATATATATATTTCTAATCCCTTCAACTACTGAGAAAAGTTTTATAAGTTACAATTATTTTTTTTCCATGTAGGAATGGTTAATAGTTCAAATTTGATAAGTTTCTTATGATTCCTTTTTCCTGTTTACCTTCTCATGCTTCTCTTGCTTGTATCTGAATGTCAAATTTTCTATTCAACTCTGTTTTTTTCAGCAAGAATGCTTGAAAGTCCTCTATTCCACTGAATGACCATATTTTCCCCTGAAACATGATACTCAGTTTTTCTGGGTAGGTGACTCTTGGTTTTAATCCTAGCTCCTTTGCCCTCCAGAATATTATATTCCAAGCCCTTTGATCCCTCAATGTCGAAGCTGCTAGATCCTGGGTTATCCTGATTGTGTTTCCACAATATTCAAATTGCTTCTTTGTGGCTGCTTGTAATACTATCTCCTTAATCTGGGAATTCTGGAACCTGGCTATAATATTCCTAGTTTTCTTTTTGGGATCTTTTTCAGGAGGTGATCGGTGAATTCTTTCAACCTCTATTTTGCCCTCTGATACTAAAACATCAGGGCAGTTTTCTTTGAGAACTTCCTGGAGGATGATTTCTAGGTTCTTACTTTGGTCATGGCTTTCAGGTAGTCCAATAATTTTAAAATGATCTCTCCTGGATCTATTTTCCAGGTCAGTGGTTTTTCCCATGAGATATTTCACATTGCCTTCTATTCTTTCATTTGTTTGTATCTGTTTAACAGCATCTTGATTTCTCATAAAGTCATTAGCTTCCATTTGCTCCAATATAATTCTGAAGCAATGATTCTCCTCAGTGAGCTTTTGAGATTCTTTTTTTCATCTGGCAACTTCAGCTTTTTAAGGTACTCTTCTCCTCATTGCCTTTTTGAGCCTCTTTTACCATTGGAGTTAGTCTATTGTTTAAGGTATGATTTTCTTCAGTCAGGCTGTTGACTCTCATTTTGTAATTTTCTTGCATTGTTCTCATTTCTTTTCCCAATTTTACCTCCACTTCTCTTATCTGCTTGTTAAGTTCCTCTATGGCCTGTAACAGCTCGTATTTTCCTTTGATGCTTTTGGTGCAGGGGTTCTGACTTCACTGCCTTCCTCCTGTTCCATGCTTTGCTCCTTTTTGCCCCCCAAATAGGAGTGTATTGTTGGAATCTTCTGTCTGCTTTGTTTCCTTTGCCTGCTCATTTTGCCACTCAATTACTTGACTTTTGGGCTTTTGGCCACAGTAGGACTGTGCCACCAGACAGGGGAGCTTTCGTCCCAAACGTTGGGGTTTTCTCAGCTCTCGGAGGTATTAGATGGGTGCCCTCTTTGAGGTCTCCATATACTCTGGCAAGCTAGACACACACCCCAGAACCGCGCCCCTCCACCCCCCACTCCAGACGGCAATCCAGATCCAAGCTGGTTAAAGCAAGAGCGATTACCCCTCAGACTGGTGCTCGGTCCCCCTACACTCTGCAGGCCAAGAGCTGAAACCACCATGTGGCGCTGGACTCTTGGTGGCTTTTCGCCCTGGGGGTAAAAGCCAGTCACTCCCACTTACTGGTCCCAAAGTCCAGACTGTACTGACCTCTCACTTTGTCCTTTGTGTCTATGTGTTGATAAATCTGGAAATGGCCACAGCTGCTGCTGATCTGGAGTCCCCCTGGCCAGTGGCTGGTCAGGCCCGCCCTGGGGCTAAAGCCTTGGTGTGAGCACTGGGTGGGGCTGGGCTGGGCTTGGCTCCCAGAGCTGGATTTGTGCTGGATTCCTGCTGGCCTGCCAGGCTGTCCTCAGCGGGAGGTTAGCTTCTCTGTGTCATTTTGTGGGTTCTGCAGCTCCAAAGTTTGTTTAGAGTCCCCTTTTTACATGGATTGGGGAGGGTGGAAGCCGGAGCTGCAGGCAGGTCATGCTTCTACTCTGCCATCTTGGCTCCGCGCCCCCCCCCCCCCCCCCCATGTTAACTTTTCTAAAATTCTTTTTAGGTCCTTAATTTTTTTTTTTTATTGTTGTTGGGGAGAGTTAGATATGTCTGAGAGAGATACATTGAGGTCACCCACTATTATGGTTTTACTATCTATTACTCTCTGTAACTCATTTCACTTTTTCTTTATCAATTTATAGATAGGCCATTTTATTTATGTTTAATATTGCTATTAATTCATTGTTTATGGTACCTTTCAGCAAAATGTAGCTTCCCTGTTTCTTTTAATTAGGTCTATTTTTGCTTTCGCTTTGTGTGAGATTATGATTGCTACTCTTGTTTTTTGTACTTCAACTTAGTCATAATTGGTTTTCCTCCAGCCTCTTATTGAACTTTGTGTATTTTTCAGTTTCAAGTATGTTTCTCATTAAACAGCATATTGTTGGATTCAGGTTTCTTATCCATTATGCTATCCTCTTACATTTTATAGGTTATTCCATTCACACTTACAGTTTTGCTTTCTAATTTTGTATTTCCCTGCATTCTAATCTCTTATATTTTTCCTTCTCTTTCCCTATGCTCCCTCTGTAAAAATTTATTTTTTTTAAGCTCCCTTAATCTACCCTTTCTTTTATCCCTCTTTACTCCTTTTAAGTCCTTTCCCTTCTGTTTCCTTTTTGGGTAAAATGTGTATCTTTACCCAACTGTGCATGTGTGTGTATATTCTTCCCTACTTTGACTAGTTTAGATGAGAGTGAGGTTCAAGTATCAACATCTCCCTTTGTCTTTCCCCCACTGCCTCTTCCTTGTGTAGGCTTTTACTTAAAAGCTGGATTTATGTGAACATTTCTCTATATTCCCTTCTCCTTTTCCTCTCTTTTAGTGTGTTCTGCTTTCCCATCCTTTCCTTTCTTTTGAGATTGAACATAACATTATCTGAATAACTCTCAGGCCTGGCTTTCAGTGTCTATTTAGACACTGACCCCAATGATAATAATGAGGGATGGCTCCCAATAGTTTCGAGTCAGAGTTGAAAAAGTTTATTATATGCTTTACAGCAGGCAAGGATCCTTAGGGGACCTGCAAGTGAAAGGGGGCACAGGCTTTTACTTTTAAAGGGTAGGGCTGCCATTGTCAGGGTGACCAGATGGATGTAAGGGACTTCAGTGCATAGATAAAAGTTTAAGGAGTTTAAGTTGGAGATGAGATTTGGGCCAGACAGGAGGAGACATGAGGAAATTAAGCCAGGACAAAGGAGTCATAAGTTGTTGCCTAGGCAGAGTGGGGATAGGGGCAAGGGGCAGAGTTTGATGCTGGGAAAGGGATTTTACAGACTGGTTTTACAAATTGCTATTACAGTTTTACAATACAAATTCCAGTTACGATTGTACAAACTGGTTTTACAAATTGATGTAACAGACTGATGTTGCCAATTTGTTTTACAAATTGCTGTTACAGATATAGATCCCAAGCACCCCAAGCACTCCATCAGTAATAGTCATCAATTCATCCTTATTATCATCATCATCTCTTCTTCTTGTCTTTTGATTTTGTTTTATTATTTCTTGATGTCTTGTGTATTCATTAGCGTCTATTTGGTCGCTTCTTATTTTCACAGAGGTGTTTTCTTGGGTAAGGTTTTGATGCTCTTGTTTCAAGTTATTAATTTTCTCTTCATCTTTCTTTTTTTGCCCTATGACCTCTCTTCCCTTTTTTTTCTTTATCATTCTCTTTGGTTTAAGCTAACTTTAGCTCTTTTTAACTCTTGCTTTAGCTCTTCCAGTAATTCTTTTTTTTTCTTTCAGTAATTCTTGTTGTACTTATGTCCAAGTTATATTTTTTCTGAGGTTTGCTTTATAGACGTTTTTGAGTCACTTTCTTTTAGGTTTGTACCTTGTGCTTCCCTGTCACCATTGTTTGTTCATTCTTTTCGTCTTGAATTCTTGACTTTGAAATTATATTATTATAGGGCTGTACACTCTTTGGAAAGGGTATCTGGTCTGAGTTACTGTCCTCTACCTCCTTCTGCTGCTTTTGTAGCTCAGGACTAGTGGCCTGTAAGCTTTGAATGCTCTCAGAGTGATATGATCTAGTTCTGTTTACTGACCTCATGGTCTGAACTCTGTATGTTTGTGACCCAGATTTGAGTCTGTCAGCTTGTCCCTGCCTGGGAATTTCATTTGACTGCTGCTGCTGTTGGACTCTGCCACTGTAAACCTGAACACCTCCTTTCTCTCCTTTTTTTTTCTAGATCTTTGTTGAGGAGATTTAGTGGGGAGCTAGGCTGTACTACTTTCTTTTGATCTGCCATTTTAACTGCCTCCTTCCCAGTATTATCCTTCTTGACTTCTCTATAGCCTTTGACTCTGTTAATTGCCTTCTCCCCCTCTATGCCCTCTTCTGACTAGATTTTTGTGACACATCCCTTCTGGCTCTCTTTTCTGTCTGATTACTCCTTCTTGGTCTTCTTTGCTAGATATTTATCTAGGGCAACCCAATCTGTCCTGGTCCCTCTTCTCTCTCTACACCAGGGATTAGCAAAATTTAACTCATGGGCCGACTTTTTGTATGATCTGCAAGCTATGAATGCTTTCTTTTTTCTTCTAATTATTCTGTCTATGCTGATGATTCTCAAATCTTCTTATCTTACACTAACCTTTCTGCTGACCTCCAAACTCATATCTGCAACTTCGCATTGAATGTCTCAAACTAGATGCTCATAGATATCTTAGAGTCAGCATGTAGAAATAAACTCATTATCTTTCATCCCAATTCTTTTTTTCTTCCAAATTTCAATATTGTCTAGGGCTTTATCATGTTATCTGTCATTCAGGCTTACGCCTTAGGCCTTAGGTGGCATCTTTAACTCTTCACTGTCTCTCAACTCCTCTCTCCTTATATCTAATCTCTTTCTAAATCTTAAAAAAGAGTTCTATCTTTATAATTTATAGAGTTTATCTCTTAAATATGACCTTTCTTCTCCTGTGATAATCAGTTTACACTTTTTAATGCCAGGCACTATGCTAAGTGTTTGGGATACAAAGAGGCAAAAGATAGCCCTTGCCTAGGAGGAGTTTACATTCTAATGGGAAGGATAACTTGTAAACAAATATATACAAAGCAAACTATAAGCTGGTCAACTAGGTGGTTAAATGAATATGAAACTGGGCCTGAAGTCAGGAAGACTCATCTTCCTGGTACTAGTTGTGTAGTAGGCAAGAAATTTAGCCCTTTTTGTCTCAGTTCCTCATCTGTAAAATGAGCTGGAGAAGGAAATGGAAAATCACTCCAGTATTTTTGCTAAGAAAACCCCAAATGGAGTCTCCAAGAGTTGAACATGACTGAAACAAACAAACAATAACCAAAGCTAAATATAGGATAAATGAAGTAATTAACAGAAATTAGACACTAGAATTAAGAGGGGTTAGGGAAGGCTTCCTGTAGAAAGTGGGATTTTAGTTGATACTTAAAGGAAGCCAGGGAGGTCAATAGTCTCAGAAGAGGAAAAAAGAGTATTTCCGGCGTAGGGGACAGCTGGAGAGAATGCTTGGAGCCTAGAGATAGAGTGTCTTATTTGTGGAACAGTCAGGAGGCCAGTGTCCCTAGAGTACATATTAGTGAGCAAGGTATAAGACTGGAAAGGTAGGAGGTGACTAGGTTATGAAGGGCTTTGAATATTGAACAGAGTATTTTGTATTTGATGCTGCCTGTAATAGGGAACCACTGGTTTATTGAGTAATAGGTGTTATGATTGGATGTATGCTTTAGGAAAGTTACTTTAGTGACTTATTGGAGAATGAATTGGAGTTGGGAGAGACTTGAGGCAGGCAGACCCACCAGCAGGGTATTGCAGTAATTAGGGTATGAGGGACGCTGTACTAAAGTAGTAGCAATATCAGAGGAGAGAAGGGAATATATCCCAGAGATATTGCAAAGATGAAATTGACAGGCATTATGAATAGATTGGATATGGGGGTGTATGAGACATTGTGAGAGCTCCAGGATGGCTCCTAGGTTGTGAGCCTGAGGGACTGGGAGGATGGCATTGGCCTCTCCAGTAATTGGGAAGTAAGGGGGAAAGGATGTGGAGGATGGGAAGTATTTCTACCTTTCTGTTGCAGACCTTCATCACCTTCTGTCTGGACTACAGTAGTAGCCAAGTAGTTGGTCTCCATTCCTGAAGTCTTTATCCAGTTCAATCTCTCCTCAACTCAATTGTCAAAATTAATCTACCTTGGGGCAGCTAGGTGGCACGGTGGATAGAGCACCGGCCCTGGAGTCAGGAGGACCTGAGTTCAAATATGGCCTCAGACACTTAACACAAAAACTAGCCTTGTGACCTTGGGCAAGTCACTTAACCCCAATTGCCCTCCAAAAAGCAAAAAAAAAAAAATCTTCCTAAATCTCAGATCTCACCTTGTTATCCACACCTCTGGCTCCCTTTCATCTCTAGAATCTAATATAAATCCTCTGTTTAGCCTTCAAAGCCTTTCACAATCTTCCTTTGCCCTCTACCTTTCTAGTCTTTTTATACATACTTCACTCACCTCGTCCCTCCTGCTCCCCTCCTGTCCCCCACCCCTGATCTCATACCAAGTATTGTTACTGTGTTCCAATGGCTATGACACTGGCTTTCTTGCTTTTTCTTGAAACTGATACTCTTATCACCCAAATCTAAGCATTTTTGTTGGTCGTTCTTCATACATGGAATTTTTTCCTTCATTTGTGCCTCTTGGTTTCTGTAAGGGCAAGCAGAGCTCCTTGTTTCATTTCAAGTGTCTCTGAGCCTTGCCGGTTATTATATCAAGTCTTTGTTAAGAAACAGAAGAACATGTGAAGCCTATAGTGGGAGGGACCTCCCAAAGGGTTGACTAAGAGATTTTAAGATAATGTGACCTAGAAGTGGGAGACCTTTGTACTTTGTATCCTGAATGATATCTTTTGTTTAAAACTATGTGGCCAGTTTAGTGATAAGTTGTTATGTTATATCATTGGGAATGCTGTACTTTGGTTTCTGTGAATGTTTTGCGTTAGTTTATTGCTGAATAAATAGAGAGTTCACTATATTGTGTGATCAGAACCTTAAAGCTATTCACAGTAGCAGCCTTCTGGAAAGCTGCTTATGCTTGGATTTACAACTTCCTTCAAGTTCTAGCTTTATTTCTATCTTCTACACTAAGCCTTTCATGATTCTCTTAATTCTAGTGCCTTCCTTCTGTGGATTATGTCTCATTTATTCTGTCTGTAGCTTGTTTGTACATAGTTGTTTACATGTTGTCACCACCATCAGACTGTGAGTTCCTTGAGATCAGAGACTGTCTTTTTGCCTCTTTTTGCATCTCTAGTGCTTAGCACTTTGCCTGGTATACAATAAGGGCTTCACAAAATGCTTATGACTCATTGATTTTTTCTTTTTTCCTTCTGTCAGCCAAGTAGCTTGGTTATTGTCTGAATATAGTGTTATAAGATTTTGAACTGGAAGGTACTTGAGAAATATTCTTCAATTCCCTAGTTTCTTAAACCAGAGAATAAGTGTCGAGGGGTTAACTGATTTGTCCAGTTCCACTGCTAAGGAAGTGACATTGGATGCCACTAGAGGTCTTCTGATTCTACATCTAGGGCTTATTCTAATGGACCATAAAGTAAAAGCTTCGTTTACTAGGAATGGAACTAACAAAAATTAATGATTTTATTTTGGAGACTCATACAATAATACATATATAACATATTTTGTAAATATTGAACTCCATGATAGGCAGCATGATCTTGAAGAACTGACCTTGGAGTCAGTAAGCTCTGATTCCATATTGCATTTGAAGTATCTTATCTCTGTGATCCTTGGGAAGTCCTTGATCTCTTAGTCTACCATGAAACTCTCTCAGAGTACAACTTACAGATGAATCATGCACCAAGTTATAGATGATTCCTGATTTGTATTGATGGAGAGAGTTTCTGTAGGGATTTTTGTACATGGATGAAATTAGAGGTGTGGACCTCCTCTCTGGTGCCTCCACCCCCTTAAAAGTCCCCTCTCTATATAAACCGCAGGTTTTTATGTGGTGATAAGGTTATAATTTTTTTTATTCAAGTCAGTTTTTCAAATCATTGATTTTTTACTTGATTATAAAAATGACAGTCTTTTTATTAGTCCCTTAAGCTGTACTATTAATGATTCATGCGTCTCTGAAAAATTCTTGAAGCAGATCTCACAAATTTTAATTTAGGGAAAACAGACATTCATCATGTACTTTTCTACTTATCACAAGAAACAGTTTCTTTCAACCTTTTGAGAGTTTTACCACTGGATGATACCATTAATTCTCAAGCCACTATTTGCCTTTCTTCTTAAGCTGTTTCTTTCCTTTTAAAGCTTTCTGTGAAATTTAGGCTTCAAGAAAGTTGACATTAAATATAAATATTCCTGCCTTGCCTTGCCAAGTAATACTATTTCAGATCTGTTTTTAAAATGCTGATTGTATGGTAAGTATAGTTGTTTTTGCCAAGACCACCAGATTTCTTTTCAGTGTTGTCCGAAGAGAGTTCCTAATTATAGCCAATCTAGTTGGTATCTATTATTATCCTTTAGATACCTTCCACTTTCGTTCAAATGTGATCATGTGCTGTTATATCATGTTACATGCATTTTTTCATTGGCTTTTTTTTGTGATTTTCTGAAGTCTAAATGAGCAGTATTGAAAGTTGATTTATAAAAACTTAATTGCATTGCTTTAATCATCTTTGTTTTAGAAGGAAATATCCAGACTTCTTTTACTTTTGTGTAATTAGCTTTTTGTTTTTTTACTTTTATCTGAAATAATTAGCCTAAAGGGTCAGATTTTCAAAACCTGCTTCTGTATTTGCATAAGCATGTTGGTTGGTAAAAACTGGATAACTGGACTTGTGCAGAAGTTGTATATTAATTTGTGTATACAACTGTGTATATTAACTAATAAACAATTCCAAATTGAAATTAATATTTTAATTTCCCAGTAGCCCAAACTCTTTTATGAAATCAGTAATGAGTAATAATTCCTTTTTAAATGGATACCAGAGAAGTAAAATAACTTGATTTTTTGAGAAACATTTTTTTGAGATTCTTTAACTCAGAGCAGCTTTAGTTTCCCAAATTACATTTTTGTTGACCGGCTGTTTATCATGTAGACTATTTGCCTTTGGATATTTTGAATGGGGGAAAATAGCCAAGTTACTTCATTTATAGATGTGGTTTATTACACATATAGTTTGAATAGACATATTTCTGTGAGGAAATTAAATGTTTATGAATTAGAAGAATTCGTAGCCCTTCTTTCTTCCCATAAGTGTGGACAGAAGTGTTCCAAATAGATTTTTCTCACATCCCCTCCTCTCATGCCCCACACTCCCCCATTGGATTACCATCCTGCCCTATGGCATCTCTTTTAAATGTGGGCTTCACTTAATAAAAAATGACCATATGGAGAAAATTAATTCCTACTCACAATTTAAATTTTATACCTTAAATGTATTGAATGATAGTCTTGCTTATCTAGATTAAAAAGTTTTGCTCACATCTGTTGTATAGATGGTATGGGAATTTACATGGCCCAACATGGTCCACTTTAATATATTCCTTATTTAATTGAGTAGATACATTTCTAGAAAGTTGAGTTTAAGATTAATTTTTATTAAATTATTTTCCAATTGAAAGTGAGGTCTCGGGGCAGAGACAAGATGGCAGAATAAAAGCAGGGACTTGCTTCAGCTCGCCCAGAAACTCCTCCAAATACCTGTAATAAATGACTCTAAACAAATTCTAGAGCTGCAGACCCCACAAAATGACAGAGTGAAACACCTCTCCAGTCCAAGACAGCCTGGAAGGGCAACAAGAAGTGTATATGGCACCAGTCTAGGAGCAGAGCACAGTCCAGCGTGGGCTATGTCAGGCACAGACGGGGCCAAAGCAGGCCTCAGGGGACCGAATTGCTGGCAGCTGTGATGATTTCCAGACTTCTCAACCCATAAATATTGGGAACAGCATGGAAGGTCAGTGGGGGAATTCAGTGGCACCTGGGTGAAAAAGGAGGGCACAGTCTGGCTCCAACCCTGGGGCAGCACAGGTGGAGGTGGCAGTGGCTTCCAGAGCTCTGGACTCACAGATAGTGGGGGATTCAGTGGCTAATACAAAACCCCAGAAGTCTGGGACAGTATGCCCACCCCCACCCCCACTGGAAGCAGAGTCCTGCCTTGACAGGGAGTTAGAAAGTCAAGTACTTGGCTGGGAAGATGAATAAATGGCATCAGACTATAGAATCTTACTTTGGTGACAAAGAACAAAACATATAACCAGAAGAAGACAACACAGTCAAAGCCCCTACATCAAAAACCTTGAACAAAAATATGAATTGGTTGCAGGCCATGGAAGAGCTCTGAAAGGATTTTGAAAATCAAGTAAGAGAAGTAGAGAAAAAATTGAGAAGAGAAATGTGAGTGATGCAAGAAAATCATGAAAAGTGAGTCGACAGCCTGCTAAAGGAGATCCAAAAGATACTGAAGAAAATAGCACTTTAAAAGATAGACTAGACCAAATGGCAAAAGAGGTCCAAAAAGCCAATGAGGAGAATACCTTAAAAATAAGAATTGACCAAATGGAAAAGGAGATCCAAAAGCTCACTGAAGAAAATAATTCCTTCAAAATTAGAATGGAGCAAATAGAAACTAATGACTTTATGAGAAATCAAGAAATTATGAAACAGAACCAAAAGAATGAAAAAAATAGAAGGCAGTGTGAAATATCTCATTAAAAAAAACCACTGACAGGGGCGGCCAGGTAGCACAGCGAGTAACAGCACCGGCTCCAGTGTTGAAAAGACCTGGAAATCGAATCCCGGGCTCAGACACTTAGCACCCACACAGAAACACCTGGCCGTGTAACCTTGAGCAAGTTACTTAACCCCAATTGCTTAGGGGCGGCCAGGTGGCTCAGCAAGTAAGAGCACCGGCTCCAGTGTCGGGATGACCTGGATCAAATCTGGGCTCAGATACTCAGCACCACACCCAGAAATAACTGGCCGTGTAACCTTGAGCAAGTTACTTAACCCCGATTGCTTTAAAAAAAAAAACCCACTGACCTGGTATATAGATCCAGGAGAGATAATTTAAAAATTATTGAACTACCTGAAAGCCATGATCACAAAAAGAGCTTAAGCATCATCTTTCAAGAAACTCTCAAGAAAAACTGCCCTGATATTCTAGAACCAGAGAGTCAAATAGAAATTGTAAAAATCCACCGATTGCCTCTCGATAGAGAACCTAAAAGGAAAACTAGGAATATTGTAGCCAAATTCCAGAATTCCCAGGTAAAGGAGAAAATATTGCAAGCAGCCAGAGAGAAATCATTTGAGTATTGTAGAAATACAGTCAGGATAGCACAAGACCTAGAAGCTTCTACATTAAGGGATTGAAAGGCTTGGAATATGACATTCCAGAGGTCAGAGGGGCTAGGATTAAAACCAAGAATCATCTACCCAGCCAAAATGAGTATAATCCTTCAGGGGATAAAAAGGATATTCAATGAAATGAAAGACTTTCAAGCATTTTTGATGAAAAGATCAGAGCTGAATAGAAAATTTGACTCTAAAATATAAGACTTAAAAGAAGCATGGAAAGGTAAACAGGAAAGGGAAATCATAAGGGACTTAATAAAGTTGAACTGTTTACATTCCTGCATGGAAAGATTATATTTGTAATTCACAAGGCCTTTCTCAGTATTAGGATAGTTGAAGGAAACGAATAGATAGATGGCGCAGGGTGAGTTGAATATGAAAGGATGATATCTAAAAAATAAAATTAAGGGGTGAGAGAGGAATATATAGGGAGAAGGAGAAAGGGAGAGAGAATTGGATAAATTATCTCACGTAAAAGAAGCAAGAAGAAGGTTTCACAATGGAAGGAAAGAGGGGGAAAGTGAGAGGGAGTGAGTGAACCTTACTCTCATCAGATTTGGTTTAAGGTGGGAATACTATATACACTCAGTTGGGTATTTTTCCTGACAGGAAAGTAAGGGGAGAGAAGTAAATAACAGGGGGCTGATGATAGAAGGGAGGGCAGATTGGGGAAGGGGTAGTCAGAAGTAAACACTTCTGAAAAGGGACAGGGTCAAAGAACAAAATAGAATCAGTGGGGGGCAGTATAGAATGGAGGGAAATATAGTTAGTCTTTTACAACATGACTATTATGGAAGTGTTTTTTCATAAACTGCACATGTATAAACTATATTGAATTACTTGCCTTCTCAATGAGGGTGGGTGGGAAGGAAAGAAGGGAGAGAATTTCTAACTCAAAGTTTTAAAAACAAATGTAAAAATTGTCTTTACATGCAGCTGGGAAATAAGATATACAGGCAGTGGAGTAAAGAAATCTGTCTTGCTCCTTATATTGCTTAGTCATGTTGACTCTATCCTAGCAGTGTCTCTCTACCTTTTCTCCCCTGCTACTTCTACCAAAATCATTTTGATGCAGATCCATATCACTTCATACTAGACTATTGAAATACTCTCCCCAGCTGTTGGTTGGTCTCCTTGCCTTAAGTTTCTCCTTACTCAAGTTTTGCTACCAAAGTGATCTTTTTTTTTTTTGCTTTTTTGAGAGGTGAAGGTAGGGCAATTGGGGTTAAGTGACTTGCCCAAGGTCACACAACTAGTTTTTTGTGTTAAGTGTCTGAGGCCAGATTTGAACTCATGTCCTCCTGACTTCACTGTGCCACCTAGCCACCCCGCAAAGTGATCTTCTTAAAGAATATATCTGACCTTGTTACCACCTATTCAGTCCACTCCAGTGGCTCCCTAATATCTCCAGGTTCAAATATGATACCCTCAGTTTGACTTTTAAAGCCATTCACAACCTGGATCTGCTTTACCTTTATACTATTTTTGTACATCTCTCTTCTATATACTCTGCTACTTGACAGTTCATCGACACCCTGGCTCACCTTGTTGTTCTTCTTACATGAAACTCTATCTCCCCACTAGGGATATTTTTACTAGTTGTCCATCCTCCTCCTCTCTACTTTCCGTGGTTTCTTTCAAGACCCAACTAAAATCCCACCTTCTGCAAGAAGCCCTTCCTAATCCTTAATTCTTTTTTTTTTTTTTTAAAGCAATTGGGGTTAAGTAACTTGCTCAAGGTTACACAGCTAGTTATTTCTGGGTGTGGTGCTAAATAAGTATCAGAGCCCCGATTTGATCCCAGGTCATCCTGACTCTGGGGCTGGTGCTCTTACTCACTGTGCCACTTGGTCACCCCTAAGCAATTGGGGTTAAGTAACTTGCTCAAAGTTACATGGCCACGTGTTTCTGGGTGGGTGCTAAGTGTCTGAGCCCCGATTCGATCCCAGGTCATCCCGACTCTGGGGCCGTTGCTCTTTACTCGCTGTGCTACCTGGCCACCCCCCTAATCCTTAATTCTAGTGCCTTCCCTTTGAGGTTTCCCCAAGTTTATCTTGTGTATATCTTGTTTGTGCATACTTGTTTATATCTATTTTGTATATAGTTACAAGCACGTTGTCTCCTTGATTAGAGTGTGAATTTCTTGAATGCTGGGACTTTTTTGGTCTTTGTCTCTTCTGTGCAGTATCTGTTAAATATCAGGTGCTTAATAAGTGTTTTTTGAGTGACTAGTGACTAAAAATTGTCTGACTAAACTGACTAAAAATGATCCTATATTGTTGTAGTTATTTTGATTGATTTCATATTTCCTTGGTGTGTATTTCAGTGATTTTTTTAATATGTTCCTTTAAACTTCCATAGAGTATTAATTCACTGAAGGCCTTTTTTGTATTCTTTTAATGTTTCTGAAGTGCTTATATAATACTCCAAGCCTTCTCTCTATCTTATTATTTTACCATGTCTGAATTACCTGCTTTTCTTGTAATATTTATCCTAACTAATAATGCATTTCTGCCACATCTCTAATATAGGTCATTACTGGTAATATATTTGAGCCTTTTTTCACAACCGTCAAATTTCTTTCCATTATTTTTTGTAATTTCAGTTTTCTTGAGATCATTGTGTTTTGTGATTCATACCACATGACATCATTTTCAGGTATTGGTGTCAAAATGATGAATTTTGTGTTAGCCAACACTGTAGGGTAATTTAAAGTGCTGAGGAATTTATCACATGCCATTCTTTATGATCTCTTACTACTAAGCCAGTTTTGTCCCTAGATTTTTATCTATCTTCTATGCTTATTATTATAAGATTATATATAAGATTACACATAAATGGGCTAGATAGGTCTCTTGTCACCTGTGATACCACCAATCCTTTTTTTTCATCCACTTTCGTTTTCCATTTTGAGTGATTAGAAAAATTATTATTTAATTATTGAAAACTACTGTGGAACCTTTATAGTGTTGTAGGGTTGGAGGTAATTAATAAAATAAAACTTTTGGAGAAACTCATTAATGGGAAAATTTTGAGTTGGATATTGTATAGTACATACATATAATATTCTGTCAGAATGAAAAACACCTTTGAAAAGCTTATATCTATCTGCATAAAACCTTTTTTATTTTAATTCTTAATGGGTTGTTGAAAAAGTTGTATACACATCTCTCAGTCTTTTATGATTTTGATGTTGATGTATAAAGTAGTGGCAATTTGCTCTACCATGCCAAATGCTTTCTTAAAATTAGCATGCTATAAAATAGTTTGTGATAGTCATTCATTTTAAAGGCATTTATTGATTGCTTACTATACAGTGTAACTTCACTAAAGTCCTTCAGTGCTTTTTTATGACTTTGAAGTGATCCTGGGTTCGCAAAAGGTATGCCACAGAGAATTAGCTCTGGGAGATTCTGCCAGCTTGTAAAGTCATCAGGTCCTATCCAGTCTAACAGGTAAAATGTAGACATACTCCAGATGCTGCCTAAGCAAGGCAGAGTTGCTTATACCTTCTTTGTTTTGGATCTTATGCCTTTCATAATATACACTTTAAACTCATTAGATTTTTTGGCTGTCATAGTTATACCAATGACTCATACTGAGCTTCTTTTCCATTAATAACTCTTGGTCTTTTTCTGACAACCAAAATCTAGTCACCATATCTGTATTGTACTTGCGAAGTTTAGGTCTATCTAGAATAGGAAGAATTTGGTAATTGCATTAATCTAATCACAGTGCCCACAGTTTTCAATAGAGAACTAATAAAAATCCAGTTAATGTCTATTTTTTTTTTTAAGCAATCGGGGTTAAGTAACTCTCTCAAGGTTACACTGCCAGGTGTTTCTGGGTGGGTGCTAAGTGTCTGAGCCCGGGATTCGATCTCCAGGTCATCCTGACACTGGAACTGGTGCTCTTACTCGCTGTGCTACCTGGCCGCCCCAATATCTGTTCTTACTATCCCAGTAGGATTTTCTTGGGGATGTTAACCAAAAGTTATTACTCCATAAGGCATGGGTAGTAACTTGATTTATTACAAGGGAGAGGCATATGCATATGGGAACTTATGCCAAGGAGCCCACCCTACAGACAATGCTATGGATATTTATGGGGTACCATAAGAAGGGGAGGTCTCATGAAATAGTGGAGAACAATCCCCTCCCAGAACAGAGTGGTATGGGAAGACGAAGGGAGCAGTAAGGATGGGGGAGTTAGAGGGAACAGGAGAGATTGGCAACATTGAACCATGGAGTGAGGATGTTCTGCTTATCTGAAAGGGTCCCATTTACACAGTTTATCAGTCTGGGCAGACTGATTGGAGCCAGGATTGTAGCTGACTCAGCTTCAAAGGCACTGAAAGTTTTATAGAGTTCAATTACAAAAGATCACTTATATTAGTTTAGGGGCTTCATCTCTAGAAAATAGGGCAACTCAAGAAAACAAATTCAGAAATACAAGAGGACAAAAAATATTATTGAGAAGCTATAGATAATATGGAAAAGAGTGGAACAAGTAGAAAGTACTTATTAAATTAAGAGTTAAGAGTGAGCAAATAAATAGCAGTCTCTTCTGGATCATTAGTAAATTTATATATCAAAACTATGACCTAAATGGATCTTTCCCAAGTACAATACTACAGTTTTTATAGCCTGAAAACTTCTTACTACAATAGCTTTCTGGTGGGTCTAACTGCTCCAAGTCTCTGCCTACTCCAATTCATACTCCATTCAGCCACTAAATTGATTTTCCTCAGATCTGACTACTTATTATAGCTAGAGGGGAAGACGTAGCAGAGTCATGTCTCTGAAGCCAGATGAGGAGAAAACATATAGTAGGAGGAGGTGGTCAATATTGTAAAAACCTAAAGAAAATTTGAAAGGATGAGGGCTGGTAAAAGATTATTAAATTTTATTTTTAAGAGCTAATTAGCGAATTCTGTGAGAGCTTTGTCAGTTGCAACGAGCTTAAGAAAGAATAGCTTGTGATGGGTAGAGATACTGGTTTTGGCAGTTTTTTTCTTTCTTTTGTTTTCTAGACAGTTGGTATTAACTGACTTGCCCAGAGTCACACAACTAGTAAGTGTCTGAGGTCGGATTTGAACTCAGGGCCTCCTGACTCCAAGATCAGTGCTCTGTCCTCTGTACCACCTAGCATCCACTTGGCATTTTTTTTCAAGAAGGTTAGCAGTGAAAGAGGAGAAAGATGAAATTGCTGGATGAATAGAATGGTTAATGGAAGGCATTTTAGGACTGATGAAACTTCGCTATGTTTAAAGGCAGAGGGAAAAGAAAGAAGATTAAAGATATATGAGAGGGGTGGAATGATAAGGTGCCAAAGGATGCCAGACTTGAATTAAGGGCACAAATAAAGTGATTATTCTTTTTGTTTTTCAATTCATTTATTTTTAATTTTCAGCATTCATTTCCACAAGATTTTGAGTTACAAATTTTTCTCCCTGTCTTTCCCCTACCCCCACCCTAAAATAGCAAGCCTACTAAATACCTCTTCCCCAAATCTGTTCTCTCTTATATCCTCCCCCATCCTCCCCTCTAACTTTCTAGTAGGGCAAGATGGATTTCTATACCCCAGTGCTAGTATATCTTATTTCCCAGTTTCATGTAAAAAAAACAATTTTCTTTTTAACACTTGTTTTTGAAACTTTGAGTTCCAGCATCTTTCCCTTCTTCCCTTCTCACCCACCCCCACTGGGTAGACAAGCAATTCAACATAGGTTGTACATGTGTAGTTAAGCAAAACATTTCCATAGTAGATATGTCAAAGACTAACTATTTTCTTCCATCCTATCCCACCCCCCACTTATTCTGTTGTCTTTTTTGACCCTGTCCCTTTTCAAAAGTATTTGCTTCTAACTACCCTTTCCCCCAATCTGCCCTCCATTCTATCCTCCCCCTTCTTATCCCCTCC